>NC_081408.1:682282907-682530407 GCF_030272615.1 Cryptomeria japonica | reverse complement strand
GTTTTTTGAATTTTTTCAGTGTCATATTTGAATATTTTTGACTGATTTTTTGTGGATCATTTTTGAATGTTTTTTTATTGAAGATCATTTTTGAATGTTTTTTGGTATTTTTATAGGATCGTATATGAATGTTTTTGGTTGATTTTTTCAAGATTGTTTATGAATGTTTTTGGTTGAATTTTTCAGGATCGTTTATGAATGTTTTTGGCTGATTTTTTCAAGATCGTTTATGAATATTTTTGGTTGAATTTTTCAGTATTGTTTATGAATGTTTTTGGTTGATTTTTTCAAGACTTTTTCTGATTTTTAGGATTTTTTCAACCATGCCCCCAATTATGCAAACCTGCTATGACATGCTGATTTAGGGAATGCACATAGAAAGAATGAATTTTCGATATGAAACTATGCTAATGCAGTATGCAAGATGAATGCACTTCCTATTTGAACAAGGATGATTGTCTACGCTTATTAAACTATAATGCACTAATTGAATTAAAGGTACAAAACATTTCAGAGACAGGAGTTCAATCCGTTCTCAAAAGACCTTGGACCATCCCACATAACACTCTGAGTAACTAGGATTTATAAATGGAGATGCGGAAAACTTCCCCACTGATTCTTCAAACTTTTGATCTTCTTTTGCCTATGTGTGTGCAATTGAATTTATTTTGACCCTTGTAACCATTAGAGACCCTTAGAATCCTATATTACTAGCTACGCAAGTTATTCTAACTTCAAAAGCATCTTGGATAGAGCCTCACTACCAGTCAAATGTCTATAGCCCTGATGAGGTTATTCACTATAATTTGTTGAATATTACTCCATTACTAGCATGCATCCATAGCCCTGATGGAGTTACCCGCATGTTCCCATAGCCAAGCTTTTATTGCATGATATTTCAGTTATATATCTTTTCTCTTTTGCCTTGATATTTTGATATGTAATTTGGCATAGCTCTTTTTTCTTTTATATTCTTGCATTGACTTGTAAGCAATGAAACCTATATGGGTGTGACAGTTACAATGGCGCTGAAGTAGAATTTTTGATTTTTCACTAGCCATATGATCAACTAGGTATCTACAATGACTTAGAGCAAACGATTAATGCGTAAGATATAGAAATCAAAAAAATTTAGGTAACAAAGCTCAATAGTGAAACTTATACCCAACCATAGATAAAGCTCAATCACAGAGTGACATTTAAGATGAATGACCCAGGACTTTCAAAAACTTCATGTACAAGTATCTAAGAAATGAGAAAACCTTTGCTCCATTTAATGCAGACAGGTGATTAATTAAGAAAATCTCCTTGCTTTATTGATGCAACTATATGCTAATGCAGAAACTATATCCTATAAAGATTGTGAATGTGATGCATTTAGAAAGAAACTATATGCGGTGGAGTGCTTTTAAGAAAATGATATGCGAATGCAGAAAGTAAAACCTAAACTAACCCAACCGTTATATGTAATATCATTTAAGGTGCATGTTGTTCATTGGATCAAAGAGTGGATCTCCCTCCATGGTAGCCAAATTATGTGCTTCGTTTCCAATGACCCTTGTTATAATGAAAGGACCCAACCAGTTAGGTTCAAACTTTCCCGACTTTTCACGTTCTGCTAGGTTCCTTTGGTTCTCCTTTAGAACTAGATCTCCCACTTAGAAATTACTTGGTCTTACTCATTTATTGTAACTCCTTCTCAGTCTATTTTGATAGCCTTGCAAGTGATTTAACGCACTCTATCACTTTTCATCGAGCATTTCAATCTCTTGCAGTCTTGCAACTAGATAGTCTTCCTCTGATATAATGTGTTTTAGGGAAACTCTTAGAGAAGGTAGTTCTATTTCAATGGGCATAATTTATTTTGAACCATAGACCAATGAATAAGGTGTCACTCCTGTAGTTGTACGCACACCTGTTCTGTAAGCCTAAAGAGCAAGATTTAACTGGAGATGCTAGTCTTGTCCTGTTTCAGTGATAACTTTCTTTAGGATCTTCAATATTATTTTGTTAGTTGCCTCTTCTTGTCTATTACTTTGTGGATAGTATGGAGTTGCAAATATCTGTTGTATTTGGAATTGATCACACAGTTCACACATTTCTTGATTTTTAAATGGACACCCATTGTTAGTTAAATGGAAATGCTACCAACCACAAGACAAAGTAAGTGTGGGAAAAGAAGAGATTAGATGGAAGAGATGCAGAGCGTGGACAATCCAAGATCCATCCCCAGAGAAGCAAAAATGGAGATACCAAATCGGTAAGATCTCTTCATGCATGGCAAAACAAATTTGTAAGTTATGTGCCCCCTTTCTCTGGTTACTGTTTTGCATGCAAAGAATACGGCCATAGGGCAGATGAAGTCTATGAATAAACAATATGTTCTTCCTAGAAACAATAATGTCATATATTGGAGGTGTAATGGCTTTGGACATAAAAGTCATAACTGTAGAAGAATGAACTTGCAGTCACATGACAACCGGTGTAGCAGCTATGCTCAACATGGAAATGGATATAGAGCATATGAGAGACAAAATGCTGCATGGAACAAAAGTAGAAGAGGTTTTGTTCCTACAAGAACAAGTGGTCCACCGATTCCGAAAGCAGGTTACAATGGCATGACCAGAAGAAGATGGTCTAACCAGTTTGATAGAAGGTCCTCCAAACATGCATTTGGCATGAAAATTGTTTGCTTCTACAACAAAGTATCTGTTCATGTGGCAGAATCTGGAAATGCAAGGACCCATCAGCAAAAGAAGGCAACACCTGCTCCCAAGACTGTAAATGGGAAGAAGAATGAGACCAAGCAGGTATGAAAGAAGAAGGAAGAGAGTAGGACCATGGACCGACATTATGCATTCAATGCACAGGTGATATCTCCTAAGGCTTAAAGGAGATGTAGGACCTGAGGGGGAGTAACACATTGACAATATTATTCACCCCCTTAGTGAAAAGGAAAAATGGAAGAACAAGTTGCTATCGGTATAAAAGAAGAAAATGCGATGACAAGTGTGTGTAGTGACTACCTTGGCTACACACCTACATATGAGAGATGGATCACTATTGCATGTGTCAATGGATGGCAAAATTGCAATTGGGATCAGAAGCAAATTGACACAAGAAGACAAGAGTTAAAGGAAGGTGCTCCAGTAGATTTAATGGATCGGTGAAGGAAATCAGTATGTGCAGTATTGTATCAGTATGAATACTAATCGGTAGTGCAGGTTATGTAAGTCAATGAGGTTTGGGATCATTGCATTAACTCTGGTAGCATGGATTGAGGCGTTTATGTCTCAGGTGGTACTAGAAACATATGGAATGACATATGTTGGCCCAATAGTTGATCTTGTATGCATGCATCCTCTGTGGGCTAACCGGTTTGATTTATGGCATGACAGTGACATTATATGGCATTATGTACACCTAGGATCATGTCATATGTTGTGGTGGATATAATGGAGCTGATAGATCATTAGATTGATCACATATGCAAAACTCAACTGGTATAAGGGGCAAGTTGGCTCCAGTTTTGGACCTGACTGGCAATGACGACCTAATATGCATGACTTAGGGGGAGTTGGCAGCCATGTTTTCTTACTAGTATCAGACTTGCTGGACACAAAGGGTGTGCAAGTGTCTATGGATGTACCGGTATGTTTGAGTTATTGGAAGTATCTGGGGTTGTGAAATATGTCAACGTCTATCCACCTGAAATCACAATTGGACCATCGAGAGTGTTGCTTGCAAAGAGGGAGAGTTACATGCACAAGAGAACATGCATTTGGTATCAGAAGAGATACAATTGGTATCGGTGTTAGCTTCAACACTTGGTATTAGAATTTTGGCATCACAATAACTACTACATATCAAAGGGAGATGATGTAGTCTAACTGGTAGGTATGTTGTATTCACTAACACATGTGCCTTCAATTGGTTTCAGTCTTGTATATGTATGTGTTTCTGGTTTGCATATACACTTGGTTGCTGAGCAATTGGTGTCAGTTGGTGGTTGATCCCTCCATCTCAAGTGTTGTGATTTGAGAGCATGAAATGTATGATGGTCAAAGGAGGAGAAGCATCTTGTAGAGAAAAAGCGGAGAGAAAACTTTGTCAGTTTCTAGTAGACACAAGGAGGAGAGATACCTTGGTAGTTCCCTTTGCCATTATTGTCGAAGGGGGAGAGAGATTCTATAGTATGTCGCATACTACATGTGTGAGAATCCATGGATCACACAAAGGGGGAGAGAGAATCTATAGTATGTCGGATACTAAATGTGTTGAAATCAATGCCAAAGGGGGAGATTGTTGGTATTGTGTTGTCGTTGATGTCAACTGGTATAGGATGGCAACCAGTATGGGAGATTGATAAGAAATGTTGTCATTGATGAATACTGGAAATGGTGCCATTGATGTCATCTAGCATAGTAGGTCACCGGTACACAAGTTAGTGTTGACTTGTGTTGAAGACATAAGGACTGCAGACTGATAAGTGAAATGTTGGCAATGCATAGTCGCCAACCAATAAGAGAGAAGGATGTTGGGCAGTTGATTGTGATGAAGAGGAGGAATGTTACCTAAATCACATCAACACCGAAGGAGAAGCATGTGCATGCCACCGACATGTTGTGTGGATGTGAAACAATATAACTCCCACTGGATAAAGATGCAATCACCATTTGAAGAGATGACCGACAGTGAATGTGCCCCAACCGGATCACATGTGCCTATTTGAAGATATGTTGCTCAGATAGGGAAGCCACATTGGTGCAATGCAGGATGCAGATGACAAGGATCCACTCCCACCGGTAAGTGGAGGTTATCTCCTATTATGCATGGAATGCATCATAGTCCTCCAAGATAAGACAAAAGAATAAAAGGCAAGTGATTGAAGGTTCACATCAGATCAACTAGTGAAACACTAAGTTTCCCTAGGTGTATGAGATCAGAGATATGCAATGGATCAGTCGGGTAGACAATGATGAGTTTTTGGTACAGAGATTGAAGGATATGGTTGTCACTCTAACAAACATGTTAATAGCAGAACCGGTCGAGTGGTGAAGAAAAGTGTTACCACAGATGGAGACAGTTGAAGGATTGATGACATGGTGTCGTCAAGGTGTTTACCGGTAAGTATGTCCATCAGTAATGATGACAAAGTGCAGATGGAGAAGGCTCCCATTTGATGAAGATGTGCATAAGGTAGGTTGGCATGTGTGTTGACTGGTTTAGGTGCTCCATCAGAAGAGAAGAAAAGTGCAAGGTTGAAGGCAGACTGATTAGGGTATAGCCGACAAGATCTGTGAACCAATAGATGAACCCAATTGTGTGGTTGGTTGGTGATCCTATCCAAACTAACATAGCAGACTAAGTTGAGGTGGATGCCGACAAAGGGGCCACATGGAGGTGTAGTGGTATGTATGCACAAGTCAGTGTGATTTGTTAGTGAGGTCATTGGCAACTAGTCCAACATTTATGACGACTGCGAAGCTCAAGGAATGAAGGCAAAGGATTGCAACCCAAGATGAAGGAAACAATAGAAATCCATAAAAGAGTGATCTTGTAGATCAAAGAGGAGGAAAGAAACAACATCACACACATTATCGATCATACAAAAGGCCAAAAATCATGCTACAGACGGTAAAAGAGAGAAGACATGGTTCACAAGGTAAACAAATGGGCGATGCTTATTGATTGAGTGTTGAACATCGATCAAGGACATGATATCAGATTGGATTTGATATGTAATGATGATCAAAGATCTGATCAGATGCAGATTCAGTGCATGACAGAAACCCTAGCGTACCAATGTTCAAACTCACGTTTTGGCAGGAAAATCTGGCTATAAGAGTGCGAGCCAAAGATATTGTTTGCTTGTTGCTGAATGAAAAAGTTTTGTTGTCGTAGGAGAGAGGAAATCAGTCAAGTGCTCAACAAGAATCAGGGAAGAGATTGAGTGTGTGAGTGAGAAATGGGTTGAAGAGTTCAACCAGCAACAGTGAGGCAACTGGTAGCCGGCCATTGAGTTTGACAGAGGAGTACACCGGTGGTGACTAAATCGACAGAGAAGAGTTAAAAAAGATTGCAGAGAAAGCAAGCTGAGAACCAACATGAATCAGATGGTAGACATCTGACTAAGTTATCAAGAGCGGTGGTGGATAGCAGTAGTGTGGCAAAGAGAAAAGAGAACTAGCAGAGATCTGTAGAGAGGAGAACCGGTGGAGAGACATACATGAGAGTTACAAAGTTCTTTTGTAACAAGAAGATAACTTTTGTATTCAAGATATTATTTTGTAATCACTGAGTTGGAGCTCGGTGCAGGGGTTGGTGCTCCTTGGGTTGGTGCCCTAAAATCAGGGATTGGTGCTCCTTGGGTTGGTTCCCTAAAGTAGGAGTGGTACTCCTTAGGTTGGTGCCTTAAATGTTGTAACCAAGGTTTTCATTGTGAGGTTGGATTGGAGCAGTAGTCTCCAGCAGCACTTCTCACCGAGATTTTTCCCATCTTGGGTTTTCCTCATACATTTGGTATTATGTGATTTCCCTTTTATGTGTTATTACATTTGTGTTAGTCTCCCATCTAACCAGTATGTCTACTTTACTTTAGATCTGTTAACCAGTATACACTCATAGGATAGAAAAGGGAAAAGTTTGGAAATCACTGATTCACCCCTCCTCTCAGTGACATCTAGTGTTCAACAATATTGTTTATACATGGAAAGTTGATTCTAAATGATTTCTAAATTGAATCACCTTGAAGGGTGATAAAAATAATTCTGCCTCGTGCTCCATGATTTGTGTAAGAACCATCAAAGTACAATTTCCAAGTGATGGATACTAACAATGTGAACATAGATTCATCAAGAAAATATACTAATAGAGGGTGATTGTCTTGCAAGGGAGCTTCTGCCAATTAATTTGCTATAACTTACCCTTTTATTGCCTTTCTATCCACATATTCTATGTCAAACTCATTTAAAATTATGACCCATTTGGCCAATCTTCCAGTTAATGCTACTCTGCTCAAAAGATATTTAAGAGAATCAAAGTGTGCTATGAGTTAAACTTTATGCCTTGACATACAATGTCTAAGCTTCTGGGTTGCGAAGATCACTGCTAGACATGCTCTTTCTATGAGAGTGTAATTAAGCTCATACCTAATAAGTGTTCTATTGATATACTAGACTACTATTTCCTTTCGTTGGTCATCATGATATGCCAAAAGGGCTCCCAAAGATGAGTATGTTGCTGATATATATAGTAATAAAGGCTTGTCTGGAATAGGTGGAACTAACACTAGTGTAGTCAAAAGATAATCTTTTAAAGCTTGGAACGATTCTTGGCACTGATCTGTCCATTTAAAGGTAACTCCTTTCTTGAGTAAGTGCTTAAATGGGTGAAATTTATCCATTAATTGTGCTATGAACCTTCTTATGGACTGAAATCCTCCTTGTAATCCCCTTAATTGCTTGAGTATTGATGGCGGTTGCATATCAAGGATTTCTTTGAACTTTGTTGGATTTACCTCAATTCCTCTATTAGAAATAATAAAAACCTAGAAGCTTTCCGACTGTGACACCGAACACATACTTCTTTGGGTTTAATCTAACATTGTATTGTTCTAATCAATCAAATATCTTAGCAAGGACTTCCAAGTGACCTTCTCTTGTTTTTTTATTTAGCTAGTAAATCATCAACATAATCTTTCATGATATTATGTATCATGTCATGGAATAATTTTGTCATGGCTCTTTGATATGTTGATCCAACATTCTTAAGACCAAACAACATGGCGTTCCAATAATATGTTCCCCATGGACAAGTGAATGTTATCTTGTGTTGGTCCTTTGGCACAATCCTAATTTGGTTATCTCGAGAAACCATCCATAAGTGAGAGCATTTCATTCCCAGTAGTTAAGTCAACAATCATATCTATATTTGGTAGTGGGAAGTCATCCTTAGGATAAGCGTTATTCATATCTCTAAAATCTATGCAGATTCTTATGCCTCCAGTGGGTTTAGTCACCGATACTAAGTTGGATATCCACTTTGCATAGTCAATAGGTCTTATGAAGCCCACATCTAAAAGTTTATGTAATTCCACCTTACCAATAAGGCTAACTATGGATGCATCTTTCTGAGTTTCTATTTATATGGTTTGATCCCTGACAGCAATGGCAAGTGATGTAATACTAACTCTGGATCTAGCCCTGGTATATCTACATATGACCAAGCAAAGTTGATCAAGCGTTGCTTGAAGATCTCAATGAACTTGTATTTTTCCTCATTATTTAATGACTCGGCTAAGTGGATATTATGCATGACCTCCCATTCTACTATATTGAGTTCTTCAATCTTTTTGACAAGCAATGCGGAACTTTCTTTCTCAATAGGGAGATCATCTAACTTGCTTTTACTAGTGTTATCATTTCCCTACATGTGTGTTCACTGTTAAGACCTTTTTCTTTACTTTAAATGCCACATCTTCTTATATATAATTTCCCCTTGGAGGTTGTGTAAACCTTCTCATTATCCCTATGCTTGGGGGGCATTGATCTTTCCTATCCTTTCTAAGGATCCACTTTTCCTTTGTTGAGTAGTGTTTTCTTATGATACGATGTCATTCCTTGTGTGAAGTTGTTTGTTTTCTCAAGGATTCTCTCATATGCAAGAGGTGTGTATCCTTGTCTACAACCTCTTCTTCACTTAGCAATGTATATCTATTCTAAACAAACCCTTAAATTTGGGTCAAAAGTGTGTCATCCTTTGTCAAGAATCCCCTTCACCTAGCAATAGGAGGAAGGTACAAATTGTTGTTCTCATTCCTCTCTTTTGGTTGATGATGTTATTTTGGTTCAAAAAAATCCTATTTGAGGTAGATGTCTTTGAGCAAATATCTCTTCTCCTCCAAGGATTCCCTTACACTTGTTGCAAGATATCACTTTTTCAACCATCTTGTCCTTGCTTATAAGAGTTATCCCTCTTTAGATTAGATTTATGAACATTGTTGCCTAAAAAGGACATCTCCTTGGTGTTGAAGGTGTCCATGTTTCTATCTTCCTTAATACATTAACATGGGATTGTGTTGACATCTTAAGGGGGGTATTGTGTATTTCTCTCTTTGTACTATATTGTTGTACTATGTTTTTTATACATGTCTTTTATGGGGTGTTCAGACTTGAAACTAGAAAAAATAAAATCTTATACAATATGATTCATGCTTGAAATGAGATGCAACACTTTTATATGTCTTATATGAGGTACACATTCTCGAAACCAAACAAAACAAAGTCTGATACAAGATGTTCCCGAAATCAAATATTTTCATTTTCATTTAATGTCTTATACAAGTTGTTGCATGCTCAAAACAAGACAAAATAAAGTGTTATACAAGATGCTTAATTCATAAAACCAGACAATAGTATATGCAGCAGGATGAGTGGAATTAGAAAAACATAGCTAGACTATTCTGACTCTCCTCCCCAACATGGATCACCTAGCATAACATGACTTGCTAGACTGTGGCATCCATGTCCTCTATTTCCTCTTCCCCATGAACTCATAGCTTTTCTACTCGTGGCTCATGGATGGACTTGAAAAGCACTGAGAGGGTGGGGGGGTGCATCAATGACACCAAAAACCAAACTACTTTAAACACTAACCGGTAGATGAAATTAACAAAGATTTTAAACACAATGCATGTAATCCAAAATGATATAACAACATCCATAAAAAGTAAAGCATCCACCATAACACAAGTGTTTGTACGTGGAAAACCCAAATAGGTAAAAACCATGGTGAGATGGAACTCACAAGCTAACTATCTGCAGTAATAGATAACAAATCGGTTAAGGTCTACAAAGTGCTCTGCTAGGAGCGAATCTTGTTAGAGATCCCAAGGCTTGATTAGAATCTTATACCCTGTTAGGAGTAACCTCGGTGGAGGATTTTAGAATCCAAACTAATGGATCACCCTGTTAAAGGATTTATACATTGAATCTTGTTAGAGCTTACCCAGTTAGGGAATTTGATTGTAATGGTTAGAAAACAACAAGAATGGTTGATCTATTCTGAGTAGCACAATACTTGCTTCATCAGATCCTTCTAAGCATATTCAACACTACTCTTCCGCATATTCTACAACTTAACTTCTCACAACATAACACTTTCACTTATCATATATCACACATAACATAATTCACTGTGATGTCAATATATAGGACTTACGATTTCATCTCAGCCTTAAGAAATCATAACACAATTTCCTAGGTGCAGTGTATCTGGACAAGTAACCATAACTCATCACAAAAATTGCTGCCAAGCAGTCAGTGCTGGTAACTCATCACAAAAATCAACAAATACCAATTGGAACAATTAATATCAGTTTGAATAAAACATATGAACCATTGTCCTTGAATCTCCACTTGATCTCCATCTTGATCTTCATCATGATGTTGACTTAGTATAACCACAAGTTGTCTCTTATGCACATACCAGTTAACACAGAGTACCGGTTAGAGACTAACCACTAAGTATACCGGTTAACAGTGTAAACAATTGAAGTTACACCGGTAGTCAAATATAATCATATGTGTGTGTGAGTGTTTCATCAATGACAACAAATGATGAATCATCATCAAGCCAACATGCTCTTGTTCCTTTTATGTAATCGCTTGTGTTCTTGTGATAGCATTCTGAGAAGGATATTAGTGGCTAAGACATTTAATTATCAAGGTCTCTCCAACTAGTTGACTTGGAGCCTTTTTGTGTCTTCTGTTGTGTATCTTTTTTCTCTGTTTGCCTTTTTGTCCATGTCTTGTGTTATGTGTCCTTGCATATGATTGTGTGAGTGAAGATTCTAAGATTGGGGGCTTGGGTCCTCAAAATTAGTGATATCTTATATCCTTGTGATCTCACTCCTAATTTCTCCTCTCTCTCATATTTCTACTTTACCATGAGTATTTGCATAGGCTCATACTCTCATTAAATTTGGGGCTAATTGTAGCATTGTAAATTATAATTGGTGGATAATTTACACCTCATGTTTGTGCTCCTACTTTAGCATGTCTTATCTCCATCCCCCCTCTAGGTCTAGTTTGCTCCTCTTCTTCAACTTTGATGTCATGAACAATGGTTGGTGGGTCCCATCTTTGAGGTCCTTCCCTCATTACTCTTTGTTAGGTCTTGTTTTCTAAAGGACTAAGGCACCCAAAAACACCTCGGTCCCTTGAAATAGGCCCCAATTTGAAATGGGACTGGTCCTTTACCTCTCCAATGGTTTTCGATCCCCAGAGCTAGACATGATCATTGGAGATCGACCTAATCGATAATTTACCTAGGAACCACTATGTAAAGGCATCCTATCAATTCATTTTCACCTAGAAGCAATTTGTGAGCTACCAAAAATTAATCATTCATCCATGAAGTATTTTTAGAGATTCAAGGTTGTGTATTCATCGTTCAAGCCTTGTGGAGCAAAGTTACATCAATATTCATGCAAGCATGTGTGTGTGATTAGGGTTTTTCATGTTCACGTGCTTATCATACCATTACATTCATCACTTTTATTACATTCAAAGAGCATTGCATCATGATCAACAATTACAGATATGAGGTATATCTCGTTAACATTTATTTCAATATTTGCATTATTATATTAAAGGTTAATTCCTAAATCAAGGTTTGACTTCGGTTCAAGAGTTGTATTCAATAATTTTGACAGTGTCAACAATGATGAATAGGTTCAACTTTTGACAACAAAAAATTCAAAGGACCTAAGCGGATCTGTTCTACTTGATCTTGAAAAATCATGTTGAACTTATGGGAATAGGTTTTGAATCTATTCGTTTTCCCAAATCTTAGTCTGTGGCTCCGTGGGACATATGTAGCATTCTATATTCATCAAGTTACTTCAAATATATCTCATTTTGCCCTAATTTCATAACTACATTCTAAATTCAACTAAGAAAGAGGACAATCAATCTCCAACCAATGAATCTAATCAAAATATCAACCTCTCTCCCATTGGGATTGAACCTGGATCTATTGGGTTCAATCCTCTTTCAATGTACGTGGTTTTAATTGGGCTATTTAGTAGATTTACTTGGTGAAACCCTAATTCCCAATTTCCCTACATTACAATACCGGAGGAATGCTTGCCATTCTTTCACTAGGACATTGTTTACTGCATATTGAAACTTAATTCAACACCATCCTTAATTCAACACCAACATCATATGATAGGTTGAAATCAATGACAATAAAGAACAACTCAAGTTTCCAACACAACTATGTCAAAATATTCATCAATGTTTGGATCATACTCTATGATCCACCATCAAGCTATGGGAAGAATTAAAAATTGTTGTATACTTAATTACTATTTATTTTTTCTATTCCTTGTTTTTATTTACTCTCCTTTTATATCTTTTTCTTTCTATCTTTGCTCTCCCTTCTATTTAGTAGCTAAATTTACATTCAATCTTTCAATTCTATCCTCATCTTTAATGATGGATCGCAAAGTGTGCTCTAAATAATTGATGAAATAAATAGACAATTCAATCTAAAAGAACTCAAATCATATTCATTGACTAAAAGAAAACTCATGCATACTAAAGAAAAGTTTGTCAAAGAAGCTAAGAAATATTTGCCATTGTATCAAAAAACTTGAACTTATTTTCAATGATAAAAATTTATAATGATTATTTGGCTCAATACCATGTCTATATATTCGATCTCTACATCTACAAAAGTGAATATTGTACTTGTGGAAGTAAAACAAGTCACGTGGAAATATAAATTAGCCTGTGAAACTAATCTCAAAAGATTCCAGTAACTGAAAAATATTTGCATCAATCTAATTATGCATCTATGTCCAAGGAAATAGTCTCAAAGGGCACCATTTGGGATTTTACTAAACAATGATTTGTTTTACTTTGGTCAAGCCACTAGGTAGAAAAATTTAATGGTCATAAATGAATATTGAGATTAATAAGCAGTCATTCAAAATGTTAATAGAATGTCAATAAAATGAAAATATAAATTTTTTTTAATCTTTTTACAATTGATTTTTAGATGTGCTCCTAGATCCTAGATAAATTTTAGATAATTCAAATGAATTATGATTAAACCTTGAATACTCCACCTTATTGTGTTGTAGATACCTAAAATTGACACCTTATCAAATATGATTATTTTTTTAATAAATGATTATTTGGATTTGATCAATTACCTCCATTTCCAAGATTTATATTAATTAAATAATATTTTTTATTTAATTAATATTTTGTATTAATCTTGTTATCCTCGTTCTCGTCTTTTTTTTTTGATTGGAAAGAGGCACTTTTTAAGGTGTCGAACAGTATTGTTGTTCAAATCCGCAAGCACACCAGCCCAGCGAAATTACCAAGCCTGCAAGCCTAGCAGCCCAGCAAGGATTTGAACCTTGGTGGCGGTTTCACCAAGAAATTGTTTTCACCGTTGTACTACACGGTCACCCTCGTTCTCGTCTAAATTTATTTTCCATTCATCCCTAAAATTTAATCTTAGTAAATATTTATTTGATAATTATTTATCTAAACCCTTTATCTCCCTTCTTCCCAAATTAAATAAATATTTCTATTTATTTAATTTGCTATTTTGTTCATTTATCGTTACTAGACTAATCCTCCATTATCACCTAATTAATATAGTATTTGACCCACCCAATTTCCCATGAGGATATGCTTGTCATACCATGTATATTAATGGACCTGAAAAGCGGTACTTAAGGGTGTTCCCAAAGCTTCTACTCATTAATTTTAAATCTGGTTGAGGTACTCGAGGCATGGGAAAAATATACATTTTCCAATAACTTAAAAAACATATTTCCCAATGTCCTTGGAAGTATGGGACAATCCAAATTTTACCTCTTTAAAAATCATCCCAAAGTACCTTATAATACACAATCAAATATGGATCATCCACTTTCTCCTATAATCAACCCACTCCTTTGATTTTCCTATATTATTGGAGCATCCCTTTCCAACTTACCCCAAAGTTTCTCTTGTCCATGTATCTTTTCTTGAGATCTCTCATCCATTTTTTGCCCTTGATCTTTCCTTTGCTTCATAGCCCTCCATCTAAACCCTCAAAAATCTATAAATTGGAGCTCCCCAAACTATTTCCAAACAATATTTTGAATATAATATCTTATCAAACTTAATACTAAATAGCAATTGAGAAAAATCACCTTCAATAGTGCAACGGGGAGATTGATATGGGTCATCATTATATTCTTGTATTAATCTTCTACATTCCTAATATTGAGTGTTTGTTGTTGATTGTGATTGAGTAATTTAATTTATTTTAAGTTGTTCACTTATAGTAATTGTTGAATGCTCACATTTATAGGATTTTAGGTGTGACCGACATCCCCTTTTAGTAATCAAAATTGTATTTTTTAGTGTTTTCCATTTGCAAGTTATAATTCATTGGTTGTGTTCCAAGAATGGTAGTTTCATCCTATTATTTGGCAATTTCTTATGACAATTGCTAAAACATAATTTTTTAGTGTCTTCTTCTTAACTAACATTATTTTTTTATAGGGAGGTAATTCCCTTATCAAGAGAAGAGAGAGAGAGAGAGAGAGAGAGAGCACTTTAGGAGACACCCCATGGAGGGACTAAGAAAGGGGTGGATGCGGCAAGGCACATGAAAGATATTCTTTGAGCCCATCCACACATATTTGAGTGTTCATCATGGGGTTCTGAGGTAGAGAATTTGATTTTGGCTTTGTAGCATTATTTTGTGATGTATCCCTATGATAGCAATACCAAGGATCAATGTGTCATCATGCACTTGTGAGGATTTGCTTCCACCTAGTGGTGTTAGAAGGAGAAAAAAAATCATCTACACATTTCCACCATCTTATAAGAGACTTTATGCGAGAGGTTCCAATCATGTTACCTTTTACATAATTATAGGTAGAGACGTGTTAATGAGTTCCACAAGTTATGCTAGCTTGGCATGATAGTTGATCAATTAGAGAACCATTTCCTTGAGCTAAAGTAGTATACAATCTCACTCAAAGATGAGGAGATGTTAGTTTTGTGGGAGGCTTAAATTATTGAGTTAGTGATAGTGTTTGAGCCAAATACCTTGGAGATCATAATGGAGAAGGCTAGGTTGATGAGAAATTGGCTAGAGAGTTTGGTTTTTATATTATATTTCCAATAGTGGGGTCAACTTTACTAGGTTCTAGTGTGTGAGGTTATCAACCTCAAACCATAAGGTTTTCTATGGAATCTTTAATGCCTTCCAAATCTAGTCAATAACAATAGATGTAGAGGCCTTTGTAGGCACCTCAAAGTGGGTGAGGTTCTAGTGGGCATTCTTCTAGAAAATACAACAAATAGTATGCTAGTGACACTTGGTCCATGTGACTAGTCTAGAGTAATTTTCTAGTAGTTAGTTGTGCTTGTGCTATCATAGAATAAAGTTATGTGAGCATGCTTCAGATGTAGCTAGAAAGGCCACTTTGTAATCTCTTGTCCTCAAAGATCCACAATAGTGGGTGGGTAGAGGCCTTTAACTTTAGAGTCATAATGGGAGATGTCACTAGGTCCCATAGAGTATTTGATGAGGTGGATAATCATCAAGTTGAGTATTAAGGTACTATTATCAATATCTCACATGTATTGGATGAAGTTCATGTTTCCATATTATTTGATTCTAGTGCTTTAGATTCTTTTATTTTCCCATCCTTGGTAGCACATTGTTAGCTAGTAGCAATGAGGCAGAGTGATAACTGGTAGGTTGAGTTAGGCATTAGTGCTAAGTTAGTTGTGGAATGCCTTATGTGTGGTTGTGTGTTGTATTTAGTCACCTTAACCATAGTCACCAACCTACAAGATCGTCTTGGGTATGAATCAATTAGGTTCTCACTAGGTGTCATTGATTGGTGATGTGAGTTGACCAATTGTGTGGATGATCTTGGTCAATGACTAGGTTATCAATAGTTTAGAGACACATGTCTCTTCTTATGATTTTAGTCATGTAGATGAAATGAAGCATGTAGAAGGGTTGCAAGTGCCTCACAATTTCTATGATTGATCTCTCCTTTTATTTTCTCTCACCAAAAGATTATTTGGCACATGGTTCAAAAGACAATTTGAAGAAGAAAACTCCTCTTTAAGGACACTAACAAAATATTATCAAAATATTTCCTTGGATAAGATTTCCAAAGCTAGGAGAACAAAGATATCATGATAAGGTGAAGATGATTGAGAAATCTCTAGTGGAATTTAATGTCATTTGAATATTAGATACTTACTTTTCTACTCCACATAAATGATAGCAATGTAATGAAATACACGGGACTTGTGTAGAACCCCTCAAAAAATATTTATTCAAGAGGAAATGGCTTCTCTCTTCTATAAGGTTTAAAAATGTAGTTAGTTACAATTCATTGGATCTTAGGGATTTAGAGGTAGTCTAACTTATTTTATGGATCCTTTTCAACTCATGCCTTCCTTGTAGATACCTTGTAGACATTCCATATCCTCAGTTGGCTCTTTCTTTGATTTAGGCACTTCCATTTTCTTAACTAATAATTATACTCCTAAAAATTCCCAAGGTAAGAACCTCCTTTAGTCTTGTATTAGATTTATTTTCTATTTACTTCCCTTCACTCCCTAAATCATGGAAAGAGATTATAATGTTGTTCTTAATCAAGGCAGAAATATTGGTTGCTCTAATCAGTTAGATAATTCTTCTTTGCTGAGATATAAATTGTCACTTCATACTCTTGTGGATGTTAAACTTGAATCTGGCCTTCATCTCTTAGAATCTTGATAGGTTTTTAGTCTTTTATTGTAGGATCATTAATTATTTGGTCTCCTCATCTTAACATTCTACACAAAAGGGATTAGATCATTGACATATCAAGTTTTTTTCCTCCATCTTATCTCATCCAAAAAATACCATATTCAAGCTTCAACTAATGTGACTCAAAGATTAAAAAAATTATGAAATCATGGCTATATGGTGGTTTGAGGGAAATCCCTCTTTGAGTATTATTATGTATTCCTTTTTCAAAATCGTTCAACATGTCAAGTTCAAGCTCAAACAATGATAAAATGAAATAGGTTTAGAAAAAGTTAGATGGCATCACCTTTCAAATCAATTAATGGTATGTCAAGGGATCATCTTCTTAAGGAATATTCTCTTTCTAAAGAGCTTGATAAATGGATTTTGTAGGAGGAGATACTATAGAAACAAATTTTTAGAATCAATTGGCTATAAGGAGATAGGAATATGTCTTTATTTCCATAATTTGGTCAAAGATAGGAGAAAAATTGTTGGTGTAAATAATTATTCATCATGGATATTATTACACTTACTTAAGTTTACTTAGGAAATGCATTTGATAGTAGTTTGGGTATGAGACACTTGGGTGTTTGTGCCACATTGGGATAGTGTGTGTAGGAGAAATTCCACCTTTTATGGTGTTGATCTTGTTGTTACACTCTACTCTTGTTGTTACACTCCACATTCAGTGGGTGATCCACCTCATGTGGACTATTATATTATTTCTCCTACCTACCCACACCTATTTCCTACCTACCCTTGTTTCTTATTGAGCCACATGTCATGTTTGTGTGCTCACATATCCCTAGCCTTGCCTATATAAGCAAGCTCATCTACATTGTATGTAACTATGTAATTTGATTATTGATCATTTTCTATTGATGAGAATACAGTTTATTCTTGTCCCATATTATGTCTCTATTTTGTACATTTCATTGAGCTCTTGATCTTGGCAAAATCTCACAAAAATAATCTTTTATTTGCTCTCACCTTAGCATAAGGAAATCAATTGTCTTCCTTGCAAGACATAAGTAGGAAAGTTATCCAACATTTTTATTCCCCTTTTTTGGAAGGTGGACCTCTAACCTTGGAGGAGTAAAGCATTTTTCTATTGCATATATTTTCTTGTCTATGAGGATATGAAAAAACTTGCTTATGGGTCCTATCTCTCTTGAGTAGCTTGAAAATGTTGTGTTCTAAAATAAGAAGGGGAAATGACTACACTCAAACGGTTTTTCCATTAACATTTTCAAGAATTTTGGGACATATTGAAGCTTGATCTTTTGGAGGTGGTTCATAACTCCCAATCTAATAAACATATGCTTGATATTGTTACTATATTTTTAGCTTTGATTCCTAAAAAGAAGGGGGTTGAATATTTTGATTTATTTTTACTAAAGTAGATTTTAGCTTATCTCATCTCGCTTTAGTATAGTGGTTTTGTGAAGGGGCGCTAAATCCTTGATAGTGTCATTCTAGACATAGATTCACTTTATGTCTCCTTCTAGGAATAAAAGTATGTTTATCAAGCTAGACATGCCTAAGGTCTTCGATAAGACCAAATGGTCATTCCTTAGGAACATTCTAATGCAATTCAAAAATTTCTTGGATTGGATTAATTGAGTCATGAGTTGTGTGGGTTCTCTACCTTTGTTTATTTTAATTAATGGTATCTCATCTCCGCTCTTCTTTACTTATAAGGAGATTAGATAAGGTGATCCTATATTTCCTTACCTCTTCATTCCCATGGTGAAAGGTTTAAGTAAGTTACTAAAATGTCAAAAAATCTATGGCTACATATATGCTTGGACTACTGCTTAAGAACTTCAATCTCATAATCATCTTCAATTTGTGGATGACACTACTTTATCAGGTGTTGCCAAGATTCATAAAGTTATTAATCTTAATAAATCCTTCAAGGATATATATTTAGTTTTTTTTGGCCAACAAATTAACAAGGATAGGTCTAGTATCTTCTTTATTTATACCCAAATCATCTAACAAATAATAGCTCATATTTTAGATTTTTCTTTAATATCTAATTGATCATCTAATAAAGAATGGTTCGTGTTCTTGTTTTAAAATAAGGTGACTTCCTTTCAAGTGTCTTGGTATCCCCATATTAGCTGGTAACCTTGAAAGAGAGTAGTGGAAGAGGATTATTGACAAATTCTTAATATGGATTAGTCATTGTAAGGTTACATTTTCTTGTCTTTTATTGGTTGATTAACTTCCTTAAAGTGCATATCCTACTAGCTCTATATGGTTTCTCATGGACTTTGACTTCTCTCTAGGAAGTTCTATGGGTGGGAAAACTAGATTCTAAAGCTGAAGCCTAATAAGTAGGGATCAAGTGTGTAGATCTAAGAAACAAGGTGAATCGAGAATTAGGTATACCATGCTTAATAACCAAGCCTTGTCTACTAAGATTTATTAGCAATGGTGTAAGCATTTATATTAATATTGGTCTAGAATTCTTAATTTAAAAATATCTAGAAAAAACTAATGCTATTAAGATTCTAAAAATCGATCTGGTTGTTAAAGATGGTTTCATCTAGATTGTTAAAAATAGTCAAAGGCCCATTTTTGGAATGACGCCTAGTATCTATACCCCTCAATTATTTCTTCCATTCCTTTTCTCCAACCCTTGAGTTAAGTCCTTAATGTGGTGGGGTAATCTAAGGTTACTGAATTTAAGAGTACTCTTTTATCTAGGGAATATTAAATATCTATCATTAGAAAGAAGCTATTATATGGTCTTTCAGGGGAATCTTGAAGAGTGGGCCACCCTATCATTCATTCTTGTAGATCAACTATGTTGCACTCAAGAGGAAGTAGATGTTATTGCATGGGGCCATGATCCTAAAGTAACCTATATTGTGGCTCTTATTTATATTTCCCTTAATACAAAGAATGGTGAAAATAGAGATTTCCCTTGGTGGAACAAAATCAAGAATAAATTTAGTCAACCTCAATGTATTTTCTTCATTTCGTTTTTCAATAAAAATAAATGTCTCACATGGGATAATATTAGAAAGAGATGGTTCTTCAAAAGGTTTTTTGTGTGGTGTTGAGGAAGAATTTCTTGCTCATATTCTTTTCCAAGTCCCCCTTGCCTTGATTATTTGGGGGCAGTGGTGATAGATCTTGAATTGACCTTTCATCCATGTTACTTCCTTGTCCAAGTTTTGGGTGAGTAAGGGTTGGCTACTTGCTTCAACTTCTTGCCTCAATTTTGTTTTGGAGCTTGGTCCTATTTTATCGTTTAGTAGGTCTAACTTGAAAGGAATTGTTAGTGTAGATAACTAAAAATGTCCTAGCCTAATTAAATAAATATTTTATTTATTTAATTATTTTATCCTAAGCCTTCTATTAATTAAAAAGATTTTTATTTATTTAATTAATTCATTTATCCTCTTCTAGCCTTTCCCCATTTAAATAAATATTTTTATTTATTTAAATTATCCTTTCCCTAAATTAAATATATATTTTATTTATTTAATTAATTCATTAGCTTTTTCCTTCCATGACACTTGCCATTTATCTCTTGATTTTATCTTAACTACCCCCTTTCATATATTATTATTTCCTCTACCTACCCTTTAATCCTAGCCCACCATTTATCCTTTCACCTCTTAATCTTATCCCTCCATTTTCTAAGGTGTCTTCTATATAAGAGGATTCCTTCATCCTTTCATAACCCTAACTAATGTGTCTACCTAACTAATGTGTCTATCAACCTCCAAGCGATCAAGCAATCAAGAATCTACACAACCACAATCCATTCTTTGTTGAGAACTTGTGCACAATACAAAACTTGTGAGCTCAAATATATCAAGAAAGATCAATGGACATAGGAACAATGGAGACCAAACCCTACTAAGCATGTGAATGGTGTAACCTTTCATGTTTTTGATATTTTGCATGTTTTAGGCTCTTCATTGTGTATGGTGGATTCTTAATTGTATAACTAGGGTTTTATGTGGTTGGGTCTTTGTTGGTTTTACAATAATTTTACATTTCATTTTCATCGTATACATTTTGGCATGCCTGGTAGAACCTTAGTCCTTTTTTCTAACATCATTTTGCATTTTTAAGCTTTTTTGTCGAGTTGCAAATCAGACTTGCAACAATTACAGGTTTAAATTCCGTCTATGAAATCTTCTATCACGTATGTGTTTTGTTTGAATTTATCATTTTGCATGTTTACCAGAATCACATTTGGTCATCATATTTCTATGTTTGTGAGTGATATTTCCATATTTGTGAATGATATTTTAGTGTATCCTATTTCCACATTTGGGTTTTCAGATCTGAAAACATTTTGCATTTTATTTTCGCGTATGTGTTTGCTACTTCTGCATCTACGTATAACAGAGTCGCGTATCTGATCTTTTATATCACATATATGCCAATTGATGTCGCATATTTGATACTTATTATTAAGTATACAATTTGTATTATTGTGTATTTAGTCTATGTGATTTTAACGGTTGCAAGTTTTTGGTCTGAGTATTTCCATGTCTATGATTGATATTTTCGCGTCTACGTTAGGTATAATTGCATCTGTGTTTTCTGCATTTATTTTTTATATTAGGGTTAGATTTCAAATTCAAATTGGCTTTATGTCCTAACCCCTTTATGGGATAACGAGGTGGTGTAGTTGCCTATATCATCTTGTCGAAGGCCCCTTTTCACATTTCATTTTTGGATTTCTAAAATTTGTTCGCATTACAATAAGTTTGTTGGTATGATGATATTGAGAAGGTTGTTGAAGATTGATGGTATAATTGATAAAGGATGATTACTGTCTTAATAATATTATTTTGTCATTGATGTCAAGCAATTGATTTTCTGATTCCGTATGATGTTGCCATATCTTAAAGAGTATGTTTTGATGAGTATAAAGATGTCGGTAAGTGACACAGAAAGAATGTGAAAATGAAGGGGAATAATAAGTTATTCAATGGGAAACTATTACTGAGTTAGACAGTGATGAGATTATGATATTTTGATTGTTTTGATATCCTATATATGTGTATTCGAAGACTGAATAAGAAGGAGAAAAGATTTCATGCAATAGAATGAGTAAAGGTTTGAAACTATTATATTTTATCGAGCAGGGAGCCAGTCGGTATACTCCAAGGTTATTGGTGTCGATTAAAGAAGAAAGAAGTCACTAAGCGTCGTCAGCAAGCAAAGCTACCGAGACAATAACCGAGACAAATACAAAATATCTACCGAGTAAACTTCAGAATTAACCGAGTACAACCGAGCATTAACAAAATGCATTGGATGAATAAATACATTATTAAATGAAGGATGCCAATGAGTTGGAGATTTATAGAAGATTTGAATGTCATGCAAGAATTTTGTTAAGGATCAACAGCAATGAAAATTCAAGAGTTAGATCTACAACACAAATTGAGCAGTCATAACCAAGCACAAGTACCAAGGAAGGAATACAAGTTTCAAGGCAAGATAAAACATTTTTCAGTTCGAAGGATTCAATGAACCTAGTCAAGTTTGAAGATATGATGGCTAAGATTAATCATTGGAAATGTGATTAAGGAGATTAAGCGGTTAAGTATTGCTTATAAATAAAGGAAAGTTGATGAACAAAGTATGCGGGCAAATAGAAGAGCGGTGATGTTGCAGAGGTGATTACCGAGTACAGAAGATCAAAGATCTGATTGAAGAACAGAGTGAGAAGCCCAGCAAGGAGGAAGATAAGTCTTATGACAAGATTATTTTGAGCACATAGAGTTTGCTATAACATTTCAGATGTGAAGTTGCAGATATATTTTATTACTGTTATTTATTTTTGTAAGTGACAGGAAATATCTTAACCAAGTGGACCTAACAGTCTTATTTGTAAATCCTCTAGAAAAAGAACATTCTAATTGAGTGTTTGAAATCCTTTGACAAGGTCACTTCTAACAAAGTACAAGATTCTAATAGATCTGAGGGAAATCCCTTTATTGGGTCACATCTAGCAATGTGTTTATGTAATCATTAACAAGATTGGCTTTTAACCGAGCATACTCTAGAAGAGTATATTTTCTTTGTGAGTCTGAAATCCCATAGTGGTTTTTCCCTATTAGGGTTCCACGTTAAATCTGGTGTTAAATGTGTTTTGATGTTTCAAGTTTATTAGTTTGAGTTTGAATGATTTATAGTAATAGTTGCATATCAAGTAAGTTCTACCGAGGTTGAATCTGATTAGAACATTGTATTGTGATTTTATCTAATTCACCCCCCCCCTCTCATTTAACTAACAAAATTAACCTAACAAGCGTGCTTGTAGGTTGGGGTAATCATTGAAACTACTCATTGTTTGCTTGCAGGGGTATTTTAGGTGTGTGTCTTCCTTTTCATAGTTTAATTAGGGTCACACCATTTTTTATTTGGGGTAAATTAACTTGTTTGAAGTGTCTTGTGCTTTTGGCACGTTTTGTGTTTAGATTAAACCCCTAAGGTGATAACAAAAGTATCCTCTCCCCTCGCCTTCCATTAGACCTTGGGTGTAAGAGAAATTGTTATTATCATATTTTTTCAGGTAGAAGGGCCTATCTCCCAAGTAGCCAATAAGGCCAAGTGAGAGGAAATGACCCAAGCAGTACTTTTTCAACTCGCTATATAAATTAGTAAGTTAGGCAAAATTTGCAACTACTTGGTGAAGTTGGTCTACCCCGACAGGTTCCCTCACTATCCACATTCATGTGAGATGCATAAAAATCCTCTTATGTGTACTGGGATAGGCTCTTAAGTGAGTCACCACCGCAAGGATAGACACCAAGTTTTGCTGAAGTTCCTCCACTAGACACCTTAGATTAGTGGCCCACCCCCTTTTTTGTTTGAACATCATGATAGATTTAGTGCAAGGGGATAGTTAGTTTTCTCCCCAAAATACTCACCATAAAGCTCCCATGAGATGAGATAGGAATCCTCAGCTTAGCATAAGCTACTTGTAGCTTTCTGAGGAGAGGGTGATTTGGGTCATCCTTCTAGTTCTGGAGGCCCTTTCCTATGCTCTCATGCAAAGACAAAATAGTGTATACACCCCTTAAGGTGTCTCTACATCTGAGTCAACGAAGGCTAAGGTTATTGCCATGAGACCTTGACCTTAGGCTAATAAGCATTTGAAGTGTTTTTTATTGTGTTTAGACTCATGGAAATTGGGATATTTCAGCCTATCAAACATACACATTGCACTCAAAATTTGACAAAATTACCTTCAGACATTGTGTCTTCTTGTTTGTTGTGTAATCTTGCCACAAAACAATCAATAGTAAGATTTGGTCACCTTCAAATTTTGCAAAATTTGGATAGAAAATAGAACTTTATTGGAATCGTGTATGTGTCACTTTTGATGCATATATGACATATCTTGTCATGTTTGTGCATCTTTTTGATGTGTTTCTAATCAGAATTGAAATTGTTTTATTGTTTTTTGGCAAAAGTGGACGAACCACAAATATATTTATTATAATAGTAAACTGGTTCAAGAGATCCTGGAGGAAAGACCTAGTTAAGAAAACATCCAATCCTTGCTCAAGAATACAATGTATAAGAGGAATCCACCTCTGAAGATGAAACCTACCTACCTAGCTATATAGAAACATAATACATCCCAAAAACCTAAATACAATATTCATAAATGGTGTTCAAAAATTACCCCAAAAACACCAAGCAATCAGTATATCCAAGGACTAACACAGTCCAAACATGACACTTCAAAACTTGTCATGAGATAACCAACCCGAGTAAGCCATTTGGAGACCATAATAAAGCACCACCAAATAATCAGTGTTTCTTGCACAATATACATATACAATTATCAACTCCCCTTTATCAGACAAAAATTATTTGTTAGTAACAACTCCCCTTTATCAGAAGCAGAATTGAAAATATTAACAATAGTGTCAACAGTTAAAATCGCGTCTATGATCATTATTTCCACATTTGTGCTGCCTCTTGGCGTGTATTTGCTATTTGTTATTGTGTATCTGAACAAAAACTAAGATTTGCATATCAACTATGAAAATGCATATTTGGAATCTAAAAATTCATATTTTGTGGATTATTGGAACATTTGTGAACTCATACCACGTCTGTGTTTTGAGATAAAAAGAATTTCTAAGGCTACTTCCATAAGGCTTCATTTTTTTTAGTCAACCATTGCTTGTCATGACCTTTTCATACATTTTCAGACATCCTTGTAATCTTCCATTGACACTTTTCCAACTAGAGTCAAAAGGTTGTTTAGTAGTCCTCATCCTATCTTGCAAACACATTACATCACATCACTAGGTGGTTCCCACATTAGATCTATCATCTTGGGTACCATTTGATTATCTATAGTTAAGGCCAACTTACCTCATTAAGAGTCTATCAAATCTTTGGAAGCCACACCTTTCTTTAGATTATTACATTTATCTTGAACTTACACTTTTAGACATTGCAAGACAACCCTAGACTCTCATTGCATTCAATCCTCTTGTTTCTACATAGTCATCACATTTTCTTCTATTCTCCATTTTAGCCAACATTAGTTCATGGTTGAAACCCATTCACAAAGGTCTAGAAGAGAAGTCAATAAATCTCTAAGATCTCTCAACATGAGTACCTATGATTTTGATGGAGATTATTTTTACAACTCATAGAAAATCACAGTAATCCACCAGAAAATGACAATGACAATGAAAATAAGTACATTACTTATGCATACATTCAAGACACCATATCTTCTGCACAATTTAATAGAATGATTGAGGAAATCATGAGAAGAGATCATAAATACCTTGTGCAAATATTTATGCAAAGTAGTGCAAGATTACCCCATGACTTTGATGTGTCACAAATCTTGGAAGAGGATCCCAATCAAGTTAATCAAGCCTATGCAAATCCTAGTTGTAATTATGGTGGTAATAGAAGAGAACATCTCATGCTCAAGTCACCCTCATCCTTGTTTCAAAAGCTCAAATTAATTGATACTCCTTCCTATACCAATTTTTGTTAGACCTACTCATGAACAACCCCATGGTCATCCTATCTAAGGGCAAAGAAACACCAATGCATATACCCATACCCAAGGGAACATTCAAGATCATGAAACAAGGAAACCTCATGTTACATTTGGAGGAAATACCTAAGATTGTACTTATAATACCCCTCATCTCCATGGTCATTACACATGCAATCGTCCTAGGCCCAGTGCTCCACATTATAATACAATACCAAGTGGCCCATACACTAGCTACAATTATGGTCCTCCTCCATATGAGTATATCTATGACCAATATCACCCTTACATGCATAATATTCCTCCTCCACCTGGTGGCTTAGGCATGTGAATACCTCAAAGAGAGAAAACACCGCCTATCAATGACTTACAACAACAAATTAAGAATTTGCAAAAACAAATGATAGATATGCACACACCAACAAAGGACTACACAATGAAAGACATGTCCCTATCCATATGATAAAAGCATACTCATGCCTCCTTTCCCTCCACATTTTGTGACACTAATTTTTGACAAGTATAGAGGAAAGGGAGATCCCAAGGCACACATAGATATTTTTTCATGGCTTGCATAGAGGTAGCAAGAGAGGAATACTATTTGATGAGATTATTTCCACAAAGCTTAGGTGGACAAGCCCTGGAATGGTTTTCACATCTTCTACTTGGGATCAAATCATGGGGTGAACTAGCAGAAGCTTTTATACAACATGAATTCTCATACAACGTTGAAACAGATGTATCAGTGACTACCTTATGTAATACCAAGCGAAAAAATGGAGAGTTATTTGCATCATTCTTATAGTGATGATAAGTTTAGCTAGTCGTTGCTCTTGTGATATTCAACAAAAACAAATGGTTGAAATGTTTACTTGAAATGTGAATAAGGAAATTGGATATGAACTTAGAAAAATTTATTTATCTACTTTCAAAGATCTTATTGAGAAATGCCTAGCAGTTGAGAAAGTCCTCATTGAGCAAGGTACCACCAAGCTATTTAAAGATAACAAAGATGACTCTAACGGGAAAGATAAACCCGGATTTCAGAACAAAAACAAGAATCGTTAATGATGGGGTAGCGGATGCTAATGTGGTTAAACCAAAGTTAACTTTCCTTGATGCTAGTTCATCCAACAATTAAGTGAATACTCAAAGGACATCAAAGCCACCAAGAAAGTATACTCCTTTGGGAGAACCAATTGAAACCAAATTGAAGAATTTGGTTGCAAATAAGCTCATTACATTGCCAGGCAATAAACCATTTGAACCAAAGGTAAATCCTGCATGGTGGAATGATGATGTGTTTTGCAACTATCACAAGAGAAAGGGGCCCAAGACTAGCAATTGTCATAGATTGAAGAATCTCATCCAAGATCTTATTTACAATGGCACAATAGAAGTTGATGGTCACACTTCCAATGAAGAGCATGCAATGTTTAAGGAACCATTTCCAAAGCATGATAAGGGAAAAGCCCCTAAGACTGATAACAATGCTAATTACAATACTGCATCCTATGATTACATCATCAACCATATTTCAGAAATGGTACAGCCATGTGTCTACCATAGATATCAAGGAAAAAACCCTCGAAGGGGTAAATCTATTTTGAAAGGCATTGTACCATTGTCTTTGTCATCTAATGGCAAAACCCCCAAATGCAATGTCACAACTCAAAGGGGTAAAGTTATTTTACAAGGTGTTCCATCCAAGACAATAACTTTATCATCTACCAAGAATGAGCATGACCTTGTAGACTAGTTAGGGAAGACACCCATCCTTATCTCCATCCTTGAGATTTTATGTATTTGACCCTAAAATAAGGCCATTCTAGACAAAATCTTGAGAGAAACATCATTTCCTACTGATCTAAACATGGACCATTTTCAATCCATAGTGGGATATCTTTCCACTCCACATTGCCTTACGTTCACAAAATTTGATGACACGTATCCATGTCAACCACACAATGCACCACTCCACATTGAAGATTTTCTTCATAAAAGTTACATATAACAAATCTTGATATATGGAGGAGAAGATTTCAACATCCGTACATTGAAAACTATCTTACAATTGGGATACTCTCAACAAGTTGTTGACTCAAGAAAGAAGATCACCATAAAAGCATATGATGATGAAGAACGCTCCTCAAAAGGAATAGTCACCCTACCTATAAGTGGTGGGCCAATAATGAAGGATCTAGTTTACCAAGTCCTTGATCTTGATCTTGTTATAAGATAGGGTTGTTGTTGCACCAAAAGATTGACCTGTCATTGCCCAATACAACCACTAGACTTATAGAATCCACAGGAGGTTGTTAAACCATGTTGCGAATCCCCGCATTGTTAAACCATGTTGCGAATCCCTACGAGGGAACTGGCCCACTGCCAACAATCCCCCTCCTAGCGTTACTCATTGTGGCCTGCGTGATTCGAACTTGTGACCAAGCTCTGATACCACTTGTTATAAGATAGGGTTGTTGTTGCACCAAAAGATCAACCTGTCAATGCCCGATACAACCACTAGACTTATAGAATCCACAGGAGGTTGTTAAACCATGTTGTGAATCCCCACATTGTTAAACCATGTTGTGAATCCCCGCGAGGGACGCTGGCCCACTGCCAATAGATCTCACATACAATATACTTTTGGGATGACCATGGATACATGAAATGAGAGTAGTTCCTTTGACATATCAACAATGTATCAAGTTTTCACATAACGAAGTTGAAGTGATAGTCAAAGGTGATTTAAACCCATACATATATTGCAACAATCTTCGACCAAGACTTGAAACAATAGTCCCAATCAATTAAGAGGCTATCACATCTTCAACATATGTTGATCCAGAATCATTGAAAGCCTCCACTTCAAAGAAAGAAGAGCTTAAAGGAAAATTCAAGGTTAAAGACATGGGATGTGGTGAGTATATCTTTCATGTTGATTAACTCCCACTGTCTTGTAAGACATTTAGTCGACAAGATTGGGGCACTATGGATAAATGTGTCATAGAGGAAGATATCAAGTATGAGAATGGTAAACACAAGCCCAAGTTACAAATTATGGGCTATCAAGGATCAAATCTTGGTGTGCATGAGAAAGGAACACTAGAAAAATCTACAATGTCAAGGAATTGGGTATGAGCCACTTAGTGTTGTGACTACTAAGTCTAAATATAAATCTCCTATTGTGGTGCAAGTAACTCTTGATATCAATAGCCCTAAGAGTGGTTCCAACAAAGAATCTATTGAATATATCACCAAACCTTTTGAGAACTCGCATATCCTTACCATTTCATCCACTCATTCCATTTCCACTCCTCTCCTAGACTTGGATCAACAAGAATCACAAAAGCTCTTTGTACAGGTCAAAATCTACTACCCTCGAAGTGATGAACTTCAAGGAACAAACCAACCTTCACTCTACCTCACTTAAACTAGTGCTAAAGGTGAGCCAGGGGATGAAAAATAAATAATTAAATAAATAAGATATAGACAAGACTTTTGGATGACTCTGTTAAGCCTCCATCTTCAGGATGAGCACGTGAAACTAGGAAACTAGCGCAACATGCTACCGTCCTATACAGACTCAGTATAGAGACCATACAAAAAGGTACAAATGCTACCATATGACTAAATAAATGATATTATAATAAGTAAAATAAGCATTACAAAATGCGAAAAGCTAAAATAAGATAGGACAAGATGGAAGAATCTTACAATCGGTCCATGATTAAAGCCTCCAGCTAAATGAGTTTCTTTCCTTGATCAAGAACCTACACACAAGTGATAGAGGAAAATGTTGGGGGTTATGTTTAGAGGTCAGCCTCAGTCAGACCCTCAGTTCGGTGTTTCCACCTCCACAAACAACCTAGATAGATAGATAGATCAAAATGTATAAATGATTTATAGATAAGGGATGTGATGAATGCCAAGATTCTCAAAGACATGAGAGAGATAGAAAGATATTACTAGAAAGTCTTGAGAAAGCCAAGAAAGATACAAAGTATATTGTGACAAGTTAGAGATAATTGTAAAAAATTAGAGATTGTTGTAGCAAGCGAGAGAGAGCAAGAGAAATTTGTGAGAGCCCAAAGAATGAGAGATATTTCATGTGAGAGACAAGAGTGAAGAGAGAAGAGAGATTGAATGGAGAGAAAAGATAGATTTAAAAGAGAGGAGGGAAAAAGAGGGTTGGTGAGTCATTTAGAAGATTCTGAGTCATTTTCACCGACCAAGGTAGGTGACAAGTGTCAAAACACTCAAAATGAAATATTTGAACACCAAGATGTTGCGGGATGAATGCACAATGTGCAGACATCCATGCGACATGCTAGTGTCCAGATGAATCACGCTAAAAAATAACAAGTGGCAAGAGAAACACGCGACTAACATGAAATTGAAACTAAAAGATAGTTGTTGAAAAGGTGTCTTGAGCATCCCGAGAGGGAAAAGGCCGATGCAAGGGCTGAAATGAGCCTACTCACAAGGGGAATGGACACTAAAGTGGCTACAAAAGTGTAGGTGGAATCGCAAAGGGGTATGCAATTTTTGACTCTACACCCTTACTCATTGGGAATCAAAAATCAAGCTTTGAAAAGAAAAATCTAAAAGTCAAAAATAAAGAGAAGCCCTTCAGTCCAAATAAAAATTAAAAGCTATTGGACTCTACAAAAAACAAAGTCAAGGATAAAAATCCTATGAATAGAAAAAACAAGAATTGATCTCCCTTGATACCAAATTAATTGGGGGCATAAATTCTAAAAGTTATAAGTCAAAAGTTGTTGATCCTAAGTCTCCACCAAGTCATCTTAATTTCACTTCTTCCCACACTTATAAGCCTTCACCTCACAAGAATGCATTCCATACATCCATCTCCCTTGGCGGTATATCACATCAATGGACATTTAATGGAACTTCCTTGAGGGGTTTTATTCTCAGGGATGCCCAAACTTCTTTAGGTGACACACATTTGGGCCAATGTAGTTCACACATTAGTAATTATACCTTAGTTTCTTCATCAAAGAAGACAATCAATAGAGAAACACATCATTCAGTCAAGGGACGGGTCTCCTTGTGTGATCTTATCCGTAATGAAGACTGGGTCTCCCGTTGGCAAAATTTAAAATTAGTAGATGAGCATCGACAAACTGCATTCAATAATCTCAAATCATATCAACAACATATGAGTCACAACTACAATCATAGAGTAAATCCTCACACATTTGAGGTGGGTGAGTTGCTCCTCAGAGAAAACCCTAAAAATCAACAAGACAAAGAGAAAGGGGCAAGTTTGAACCAAATTGGCTTGGGCTTTATGTCACCACAATGGTTTATTGCTCAAGTACATATCAATAATCAACACCTGACGGAGAATAATTGAATGATTCTATCAATAGCATGCACCTTCGCAGGTTTTATACATAGCTTTTTAGAGAATCCTAATAAAAAATACAAAAAAAATATAAAAAATACAAAAAAATAATAAATAAAAAATAAAAAATTGTCACTTTGGTGAAAACCTAGCAAATAGGTGCCTTGTGACACAAAATTTTTTGAAAAATAAAAAAAAGTAAAAAGAAATAAATTCATCCCATGGTGAAAACCACTTCGATGGTGCCCTGGGAAAGTACCATGGTGAAAATCGAGTTACCGATGCCATGTGCAGAGACTTTTACTCCTCCCTCCTTCAGGACTCAATTTTTCCCTTCCACTTTTGCACACTCATAACCAATCATTCCATAATAAACTTGTCCATTCCCATCATGGCTTGTTATTGATCTACCTAAAATTGGTTCATCATTCCATAATAATCCTTTCCACCCTTTCCCTTTACCCATAATAAATCAGATCCTATCTATAACTGAGGGCAGATCCTAAACATAGTGAGGGAAGTGGAACCTTGGCATTGCATATTTTGAGGAGAATTGTCTTTTCGGTCCTTTCTATTGGCAATTGACACTCTGTTGGTTGGTTTCATTATGTTGTCATTGATGGCAACATGATTTTGGGTTCTGGCTTCATATGGTGTACTGGCAAGCACTTCACAGACTCTACACTGGCACCGACACCAACACTAATAGGATAAAATATTTCTTTAGTCACGGGCAATGCAGGCCGACATGATATAGTAAAGGATATCGATATTGGAGGCCAACACATCTTGGATCTAGCATCGACAACTTGGTTTAATGCTTATTCATTTATGTTATATGGCCGACATGTAATATGATATTTTATATATCCTTGTAAGCCAACATAAGGCATAAATTTATATAGGGTATATAGGGGAGATTAATTAGATCACTTTTGATATAGATGGATGGATAAGGTTATCGATGTAATGTAATGCAAAATATATCAAAGAGACTATGTGTGTGAGGAATTCATTGTAAGGGTTATTCTGGTACTGAGGTTTAGGGTTTTAACCGGAACAGACATAGCTTAAACTGGAACTATATTCTGGCATAGGAGATGCTATACTAAATAGTTCACACTTCTCCAAATTGTAGTCTAGATTCGTATGTAGTCAGTGAGACTCCTTTTGTGATGAGCAGCGTGCTCTAGGCTGTAAGCCTTCTTGCAAGTGCAGGCCCATCATATATTGTAATATCTCTTCATATGACCAGTGAATTCATATTGTGGGTCACAAATCCCACTATGGTTTTTCCTCATAGAGGTTTTCCATGTATAAATCTATGTTCTATGGTTCTCATTTATGTGTTTGGCTTATTGGTTGCATTACTTCTTTCAATTCTATTTATACAGGTTGGTGTGTGAATGTTTTATTAAGGCTAAAATCTTTTATTCTAGTATAACACTGATTCACCCCCCCCCCCCCCCCCCCCCCCTCAATGTTATTGGTTTGCAACAATTGGTATTAGAGCCTTGTGCCTCGAAGGAAGTTTAATAGCTTGAGGAAGATCCTGAAACTAGTATCATTGAATATGACTTTGGAGAAGCAGCTTGAGATGACACTTGAAGATTATGATGTTGAAAGATTGAAGAACTTAAAGCTACAAGATGAGTTGAATTCTGCTAAATAATTTATTCTTATCCTACAAGAGAGACTATCATCTATTCAAGATAGGAGCAAGGAACTTTTGCAAAATCAGGATGATGAAGAGAAAAATGCACTTAAGGAACAATGTCAGAGATTGAGTCAGGAGAACATGGTTATAAAGAATGAAATACAAACTATGACTATGAGGTTATCCAAGGATATTGAGGACAGAAAGAAAAAGGAATAAAATCTTGTTGTATCCCTGAAGAACAAATTTGAAGAATGAGGTAGGTTGACTCATGAAAATGAGATATTAAGGTCTAATCTTAAACAATCCCAGAGAAATGAGCAAGAGCTTGAGAGACAAATGACAGTACTAAGAGATGACTTAACTGCTACAAGTGAGTACAAAGAAAAATTCAAGATCAGCTCAGCATAACTTGATGAGTTACTGAAGAGACAGAGGTAGATTAGAGATTCCAGTGGACTTGTATTTGAGCAAGGACAAAGCTTCAGTAATGCTAATGAAGATCAAAACCATAAGGCACCAGTAAGGCAATTCAATGCTTATAAATTCAATGGTAGATGTTTTGTTTGCAATAAATTTGGTCATGTGGCTAGGTAATGTAGAAATAGAGCAAATTAGAACCCTTATTCTACTCCTGGTAAATGTTCTAAATGCAATAAAATTGGTCATAAGATAGAAGACTGTAGAATGAATGTAAAATGCTATGCTTATGGAAAATTTGGACATATGACTAATCAGTGCAGGTCAAGCAATTTCACTAGTTTTAGCAAGAAAATTCAAAAGAACAATGTTACATCTTATGCATGCAATGAAGTTGGACATATTACTAAGTTCCACAGAAGTAGAAATCCACCGGTTGGCAAAGGAGGATCAAATGATAAAGGAAAAGAGAAGGTTAGTGAAATCCGACAAGATCATACTTAGAGATGGGTTATGAAGACTGAAGAGCAATCATCAAATGGGAATGTCTTGATTACCTATCCAACAGAAGAGGTTTCTCCTGCACCGGCAGTGAACTCATCCTGTAACTAAGGTAGATGCCTTAGGGGTAGGCAAATTTCATGGAAAATGATGCATATGCCCCTAGAAGAGATTCTGGAAGATGTTCCAGATATCGAAGAGGATTATCCGACATTGATATATTTAGAGTGAGATCCGGTATCATTCACCCGTAGTCATTTATGTCAACAGAAAATTAGGGTTTTCTCGATGGATAAAAGGTTGATTACACTTCATTATTATTCACCTAGCATTCAGAGGGATTCAAAGCAACTTAGTGCAATCAGAAGCTATTCAGAGGCGATTAGATTCCTTCTTGAGTGATCACACCAACATCTGGAAGGATTTGTTAGAGGTTTTCACTGGCAACCTTCTAAGGTATTTTTCTTGAATCACGGAATCAGGATCATCTTTTGCTCCTATTCTTGATACAAAACCAACTGTAATAGAAGTTAAGGACCGCCCCAGGCCAATTTTCAAACAGTATCCACATGTGGCTACCAAGGAAGATTTGGTTCAAGCATTTTCTTGCATCCCAGATGGAGTGGTATATGTGGAAGATGTTAGGACCTATATTCATTGTCATATAGAGGACTTAGGCACTTCGGAAATCAAGGGGATGTATATGAATGAACTCATGGGGGAATCTGGTAAAATCAAACCGACATATAAACACATCGAAGATCTAGGGTTCACTGATATTCTAGATATTTTGGAGTTTGAGGATGAGATTATCAGATATGTACTGAGCAGAGTACATGGGGAATTCATATGGCTGGACCGACCCTACAAAATCACTAAGGAAGCCATTCGAGCAATTACTGGTTTTACATTGATAGGGCAACATCTGGATAAGAAAGTATCAAATGACTTTATAAGGAAGATCACCGGTGCCACATCAGACAAGAGATTGATGAAGGTGAGCACTATCACTAACACTGATATCAAATTTAGAAGCATAGTTATAGGCTACAAGGTAACTCAGTCTAGCCGACTAAATTTAGTTTCAAGTTCATGTATTTTGGCCACTTATAGGATGATGAGAGAAAATATCAAGTTTAATCTTTGTGACTGGATGCTTGAGGAGTTATTGATACATTTAGGGAAGATTAAAGGTGAGAAGAAGGGAACCTTCTGGTATGGAAATCTGTTAGTATGCTTAATGTTACACTTTTTGAATAATACCCCCGGTTCTGGAATGAAGCAATGAGCTTCTTACATCCTAGTAGGAAGACAACTTAAGAAATCAATTTTTGCATTGGGAAGTCTTAGAGATGATAAGGTATGGGGTTACTTCAAGGATTTTTAGAGATCTATGAGGTCTAGAATAAGAATACCTGAGCAAATAGTAGAGAAATACTCTACCGACATTTGTTTCATGGTTAAGGAGGATGTGACTCTCATGGAGGTAGTCAAGCCCAAGAAGATTTGGATAGAGGAAATAGGATATGAGGTGGATGCATTAATTCTTGATGCATATGCAAAAATTTTGATACATGCAGAAAAACCTTGTGGAACAGCACAGTAAAAGACTTTTGAGGTTGAAACTGAGTTCAACCGGAAGAAGAGGGAAAAAGAAGAAGGTAAGGCAAGAAAGTTTGTACAGGAAGTTTCTAAGGACAGTAAGGCACTCATTGATGATGTCTTGGAGAAAGGGAGAAAGAGGAAGGATCCGGTAGTTCACATTGAACTTGACTATTGATTCTGAGACTAATGATGAGACACCATTACCATTCAAAAGGGTTGTGAGGAAGAAACTGGAAGAGCCTAAAGTGGAAGCAAAGAAACAACCAATTAGGAAGGTTACCATCATATTACCGGCACCGAAGCAGGCACCCAAGGCTACACCATCAACTGCATCTAGTACTACCAGAAGGAGGAAGAAGAGTGACATTGATTTAGCAATAGAGACTGGTAATGTAACAATTATTTCACCTAAGACTTGTGTTGAAATTGCAGATAAAATAAATAAGGATGGGATGATAAATAATATCAAGTCTTATTATGATACATTCGAAGATGATGAACTGAGAGAGGTAGAGGAAGCAATTCTTCTATATTTAGATATCTATAAGAAAGCATTAATTGAAATAGAAAATCAAATACCGACAGAGCTATACAAGATGTTAGATGCTAGAAGGTTATCTGCAATGCGAGAAGATAAACACATTAAGATGCAAGAAATTTTAGCTATATGTGTTCCTATAACTCAAGATGAGATGGAGAAGACAATTGAGGCTACAGATAGGAAGGTGTGTGCGGGAAAAGCGGGTCTATGAAACTCAAAATGTGAAAAAGTGGTCGCAAAGAGGCTTTCTCACACACCCACAGGACTTCTTGGTGCAAGTTATGGAGTCATGAAGAATGAATCAACTTCCCAAGGTTGGTTCCATGGTTATCTATCTCACAAGGTCCCTCAAGCCAATGCCTTTGCTCTCAGATCACTGAGCAAAGTGACTTAGGGATGGCTAATGCAAGAACGAGGGATACTTTAGATTGATTTAGTTATGGAAATGCATCCTAAGATATGCATGATTCCACAAATGCAACAAACTAGATTATAAGATGAAAAGATTAGTAGAAACACTATCCTAACATGATATACTAGTTGATGTTCTAAGATAATGATAAAGAAAATACTCTAAAAATGCTTATTTAGACTATTTCCTAATACAAAATAGGCTAAATGTGTTGATAAAATTGAGCATAAATGAGATACTAAAGCTTGCATGGATCCTTAAAATGGAGGAAGGAGAGCTCTATTTATAGTGAGAATAGGGCAATGGATGGCCAGGATTGAAAGAGTTAATCAAGGGTCAAGTTTTAAAGTTGGAAATCCATGTTTACAATTCTCACCAATGAAATGGTGACAATTCTCAACATAAGACCAGTTGAGAGGAGAGGTAGGAAGAATTAAATTCTTTGAGAAGACCTCATGGTTACCCTAGGGGGTAAGGGTTAAGGTTAGGTTAAGATTATCCATTGGATAAAGCTTTTACCCAAAGGATAAACTCTTGTGCAAGGGTTAAAGGGATAACCATAGTCAAAGCAATGAATGCTTGATGAGACCCCTGGGTTAGATGTGCGGTGAGTTTAGAGAAAGTCTCTAATCATGCTAGAGGGTTGAGTTAACCATTAATGGTTTGGAAGACTTTCAAAGTTAAGTTGTTGAAGCCTTTAATGGTTTTAAAAGACTTTGAGGGTTTGAGAAGTGACTTCCCCTTGCTTAGGGATGTGACAATATTCAGGAGATGGGTTAGGTTAATTTAGAAGTGATTAGAAGAGTCTAGAAGGGGGTTTAGGAGGCAAGTGGGAGATGTAGGATTTTGCAAGTGGATGAGGAATAAAAGGATTTAATTAAAATAAAATGTTTTATTTCAATTTCGTTGTAATTTGGGAATTCGAATAAATTAGATTTATTCAATTTGTGGTAAACTATTAATTAAATATAAATTTAATTAAAAGTAGAGAGAAGGGGTTTAATTGAATAAAATGATTTATCTAATTAAATGACATAAGTGAATTTAACCAAGTAAATTGAATAATTTACTTAATAAAATAGAAGAATGTAGGTAATTTAATTAAATTAGATTTAACTAAATAGAGGAATGAATATAAAATATTCATTTTAGGAATATGGTCATTTTTATACGTCTACATTTTGCCCCTCTTTGAAGTGACGTGTGTGCACATGTTAATTCAAAGAAAATGATGTGTCACCAAAAATTGATTATGATCAGTGTGATGTCGTTTTAAGATTTTCGTGTCGTGCCCCAGATTTGATAAGTGATGCCCCAGATTTGATAAATGATGTTTGATAATGCCCCCTCGGGAGATGAATCAAAATTTGGAAAATTTGATTTATTTTGATAATTTTGTTTGCATTTTAAAATTTTGTCAATGTGGAATGCGAAAAGTTGATTCATCTCCCGATAATAATGTTTGTTAGGGTTAGACGAAGGCCGCGAGCAAGATACATGCCCCATCTCCAAACCCTAATTTCAATTCACCCTATAAAAGGGGAAAAGTGCATTGTTTTGTCTCATTTGTGCTTGTTGACCTTGGAGAGAGAGACTTTTGGAGAGAAAGACAAAATGTCGGTTCCCTTCTCTTCTCATCAATTCGAGCGCGTTCGGAGGTATCGAAGGCCTGCCGCGTATGGACCACTAGTAAGTCAACCTTTTTGACCCCTTTTTGATTTTTTATTTTGTCATTTTTTATCATGTTTTTAATTTTGTCATGCAGCTTTTACGTTTTAGCGCGTCGGGGTCGTTTCGTAGCGCATACGATAAATTTCATAGCGTGTAGGGTTTATCAAATTAGGTAGCGTTCGAAAGATATAGGGTAGCACATAATAGTAGTTTAGCGCATTAGGTGCACAGGGTAGCGCATTGGGTAAAATGGGTAGCACATCGGATAGACCTAGCACATAGGGGGATGCAAAGGTCGCATGGGTAGGGCCAGATAGCGCATAGGGTTAGATAGGTAGCGCAAAAGCGGGATAGGGTAGCGCATGGGGTAGTTTCAGCGCATAGGGTAGATTGGATGGCACATTAGAAGAAAATGGGAGCGCGTAGGGTTTTTCTAGTGCATAGGGTAGGTTGGGTAGCACATGAAGAGCACAGATTAGCTCATGAGTATATTTTTAGTGCGTAGACAAGTTTATTTAGCACATAGGGAAAATTTTTGTGGTAAAGTGTGATTTTTTTTTTTGGATGAAGAAAATTGGTAGGTGGAGGTTAGTTCTGCCAGGATAGGTGTGAATTGTCTGTTTGTGTGTCTGTTGTCATAAGTTGTCCAATATGAGTTCCGACATAACTTGATTGGATTTGTGATGTTTCAAGTTATTATAGATTTGATATGGATTTTGATATGATGTGAAACTTGATTTAGATTTGTTCAAAGTTTTCAAGTTTTGGATATGAATGTATTGGATATAAATTGCGAAGCTTGAGTTGTGTTACAAGCTGATATGATTTGAAAACTTGAGTTGTATTACAAGTTGATATGATTTGAAACTTGAGTTGTTTTACAAGTTGATATGATTTGATGGATTGATATGATGTGAAACTTGATTTATATTTGTTCAAAGTGTTCAAGTTTTTGAGATGATTTTGATTTTGATATCTATGTTTTGACGAGGAAACTGATATTGGACTTGTTTTGCTTTTTGACAGGAGCGTCTTGGAGTGGTGCAGTCGCGTGAGCATTTTCCTAGAGCATGGGCATTGATACCACGATTGACACAGGATGACAAAGATATTATTGATATGTGTGGCCTAACCTCCTTATTAGATATGCCTCAGTTTATTGTGAATAGAGGGTTATTGACAGCGCTGGCTGAGAGGTGGCACAGTGACACGAATACCTTTCATTTGGCTACAAGCGAGATTATAGTGACACTAGAGGATTGCTACCGGATTCTTTGGATTCCTGTGGTAGGTTCATTGCTACCCTATGAACAGTCGGAGGAGGGTGGGACAAAGGCACTGCATTGGATCTTTCAGGATGATACAGTATATGGATACGAGATCCCTTGGCAGGAGTTTTTGGATTTGGATTATGCTCCTCTTCCATCAGTACTGGCGGGTTTCATAGGTGGGTTCTTATGTCTCAACCGAAGGTCGAAGGGACTGTTCGTAGGATGGGGATTGGTTCTGGAGGAGATGGTGACACAGGGCCGCCGATTTGCATGGGGTTCGGCTATGCTGGCCCACTTATATAGGGATTTGCATGAGGTGGTATATTTGGGGTATGGTAGTTTATCAGCGGGAGTGACACTATTACAGGTATGGTGTTGGGAGCATATTCCCGCAACCAGGCCACTGGTGGACAGAGATAGGCCTGTCGGGTACGCGTATGCATACGGATATCAAGGGATAGTTGTCCAGCGTAAGTTGGGCAAGCTAGAGCACTGGAGGAGGGTTCTAGATGATATTGATACGGTCGTCTGGCGACCCTATATAGGTTGTGAGGTATGGGCAGATGATGGGATGGAGATGCCTTATGTCTTCATGACCCGATATATGATAGGGTGGACACCCTTTATTATTGAGAGATTTCTAGCCACTCAAGTTTTGTGACAGTATGGACGACAGTAGGGGATACCACAGGGGACCTGCTTATATGCTCGACGGAGGCAGGATATACCAAATTGGGGACCCACTATTGATAGTGCGGTGGTGGTAGAGGAGTTTGTTCAGCTAGCTGGCTAGATATGGGACTATGCCCCTGAGATATTAGATGTAGGCATGACATAGGAGTTTGCCAGATTGTTTGCAGCTCGTGCAGTGGCCAGGATATCAAATCCAATAGAGATGCGTCCTGCTTTTGATGATGAGGAGGAGGAGGGAGGTGGTGACAGAGGATTTGATGATGGGGGAGATGATGGAGGAGAGGTTCGAGGTTGACGAGGGAAAGGAGATCGGGCAAGGATAGGAGACAGAGGTAGAGGTGGAGGGGATAGAGGGATTCGGGTGGAGAGAGTGGTACGGCGGGCTGCGATGGATAGAGGGAGAGGAGGCTTGGCGATTATGGAGGGGGGTGAGGAGAGAGTAGGAGAGGTGATAGCAGCGGTGGGAGGGACTGATGAGTTGAGATGACTGGCTCAGAGGAGGAGGACTGATGTGCTACCCCCACTAGTATCGAGGTCAGGGGGAAGGATGGGGAGTACTTCTTCCTAGGTGCCCCTTCAGATTCGGATCCTGACTCATTAGGAGGATGCACAAATTAGGACCCTACAGTTGTCAATATAGCAATTGCAGGCACAACTATTGGCACAACAATGACAGATCACACAGCTGACCACGGAGTGGGATACAGTTTTGGAGCGGTTAGGCCGAGCTGAGGAGCTTGCAGGGAGTTTGCAGAGAGCAACAGGAGGTGGCCTAATGAGTGACACTTTGAGAGAGCTGGCTTTGAGAGCCAAGGAGGCAGAGTACTATAGGAGGCACTATGAGGACGTGGTGCCTAGGGAGCATCGAGTTCCGAGTTATATAGCCTCGAGATCGAGTCGATCTTGAGAGACGGGGTCTAGGACAGAGAGAAAGGGCGTGACAGGGCCTATTCGACAGGATCCACCTGGAGATCCAAGTGCTGGGACATCCGCTGCAAGACCATCACCATCTAGAGATAGTCACACCTGAGAGACGTTGTCTCTATTGTATTTTGATCATTTTGTTGTGTTGGGCACAGACATGACATATTTTGTACATTTGATCATTTTGAGATATATATATATATATATATATATGACACCATTTTCTTTGATCCTCATGTGACGTGTTATGGATGATGCTTTTTATATGATGATGCAACGCTTATGTGATTGTATATGTGATGAATATGATGTGATAATGCAGGAGGTATGAGATGTATCTTGAAAATGAGATGTATGATATGATATGATGTGAGATGTATCTTGAAAATGAGATGTATGATATGCAATCAATTTTAAAATGATATGCAACTAATTGTAACATGATATGCAATTAATTCAGCATCCTCATTCTGCATTGGTCATCTCGATATAGTCACATGTTTTGCTTTCTTTTGGAGGTATCATCATTGAGCATTGGTTTGTTGGGATATTTTGAAAATTTATACAAGCATAATGGTATAATTGAACCATAATGACCTAAGAAAAATTTACATGATTTTTGATATTGCAAGATAGCATAAGCATCAAGGTATAAGTGAACCAGGACGACCTGAATGTTGCTTGCGGATAAACAAACAAGATTAAACCATTTGTATGTGCAAAGTGGAATCATGTCTTCAGTGATGTGCTTTGAATCACATCTCAAGACAAGTCTTTGTATAGTACAAGTGATTGCCTCCCAGGCAGAAGACTAAAAAGATATTAGAGTACTCATTACTTTCTCTAGCTCGATGCATCGTTGAGAAAATGTAGAGGATCCAATAGTTCAAAAAGAGTTCAAATGCAAAAATAGTCAAAACTTCATGCAAGATGCAAACATTTGTTACTTCAAAAAATCATCCATCATGTGTTGTGAATCCGTTAAATGTATCCATGTTTGATTCTCCTCATGTTTTGTTGAATTTTTGGTTTTGATATAATTTGCCTAGTCTGTTGCAATGTGTGATATGTTTGATAGGACAGGATGCATATCGATGTTTCCCCTAGCTAAAGGTATTGCCCAACATGGATATGTATAGTGATTACCAAGCCATGGTGGGATATGATGAAATGGTTTGTGATAAACAAGGACAGTGACTACGCTAAGTATGTCCTGGATAATGCTTAGTTTGATAAAGGTGTTGGTCAACAGTCGATAGGACTTGGATGCATGGATACAAAAGTTTGATAAGAATAGATGGAGGATCTATCCTCCCACAATAGTGCCTGCTTGCCAGGTTTTCACCATTTGTTTTTATTGCACATTTTTCTTTGCTTTTTTCTAATTTTTTGATTTTTTGCATTTTTACTTTTTTCATGCATTTAGACTGCTCAAGTGTAGTATTTCTTTAAATGGATGTTGTTGGTGGGTTTTTTGAGCACATCTCCTTCTAAGGTAGTTAGTTTATAGGCACCTGATCCATAGGCTAAGATGATGACATATGGACCCAACCAGTTAGGTTCAAACTTCCCTTTCTTTTCTCGATCCTGTTGATTTCTAGGATTTTCTTTGAGTACTAGATCACCTATTTTGAAGTTTCTAGGGATGACCTTGTGGTTGTAGCTTCTGCACATGCATTGCTAATATTCTTTGAGATGAGTGTAGGCACGTTGGTGTCTTTCATCTAGAAGTTCAAGTTCTTGCAGTCGGTTAACTCGATATTCTTCATCTAGGATTAAGCCTTTCAAAGAGACTTTGAGAGATGTAATTTCTACCTCCAGGGGTAAAATTGCTTCTAATTTATACACCAATGAATATGGTGTAGCTCCTATCAGTGTGTGGATGCTAGTTCTATATGCCCAAAGTGCTGGATTGAGTTGTACATGCCAATCTTTGCCTGCATCATTGACTATCTTCTTTAAAATTTTCAATATCATTTTGCTGGATGCTTCTGCTTGACCATTTCCTTGTGGGTAGTATGGTGTAGAGAAACAATGTTGGATTTTGAATCGTTCACATAGTTCTCTCACATCTTGATTTTGAAAGGTCACCCATTATCTATGATGATGGAACTTGGAATGCCATATCTGTAGATCAGATAATTAAGGATAAAAGAGGCAATTTGTTTCCCAGTTACTGTGGTCATGGGGACTGCTTCAATCCACTTGGTAAAGTACTTTGTTGCAGTGATAATGAACTTGTGCCCATTTGATGACGAAGGATGAATTTTGCCAACTAAGTCTAGTCCCCACTAACAAAAGGGCTAGGATGTTGTGAATGGTTGCAGTTCCTGTGCTGGTGCATGTATAAGATTGCCATGGATTTGGCATTTAGGACACTTCTTTGCAAAGTGATAAGAATCTTTTTCCATTGTTGGCTAGTAATATCCCATTCTTAGAAGCTTTTTAGCAAGAGTAGTACCACTAGAATGTGTGCCATAGATACCTTCATGAAGCTCGTGTAAAGCGAAGTCAGATTCATTATGATCAAGGCAACAAAGAAGAGTACCATCTAGACCTCGATGGTACAAAGTATCAACAGTAAGGGTATAACGAGCAGCTTGTCGGATAAAGTTACGTTTTTGGTTTCAGGACAAGTCAATGGGTAGGATATTGGTCTTAAGATACTCATATATCGTTCCATATAAGGGGGAGTCTAAACCAGTTAAGACATAGATGACCTGGGATGTGGAATTGTCATAGGCTAGGGAAAACAGTTGCTCTACCAGGAATTCATAACGAGACTATTGCTCTGGAATTTGTAGTAGTGAAGCGATAGTAGCCATTGCATTGGCTGCTCTATTGTCCAACCTTGGTATTTGTGTGAAGCTGATGTGTAAAAAGTACTATTTGAAGTCATCCACCATTCTTTTGTAGGGTAGCAACTTGTCGTCTTTCGTCTGATAGTCATCATTGATTTGATTGATAACCAGTTGTGAATCTCCGTAGACCTTTAGTTTTGTGATTTTCCATTCTACAGCTATCTTGATTCCTGTGACCAAAGTTTCATACTCAACAATGTTATTTGTGCATGGAAACATAAGTCTGTAGGATCTTGGTATGGTGTGTCCTTCTGGAGTGATGAATAAAATGTCGGCACCTGAGCCGTGTTGGGTAAATGATCCATCAAAGTATAGGGTCCATTATTTTGTAGAGATAGCAAGAACGTCCCTATCTGGAAATTCAATCTCCATTGGTTGTTTACCAAGTAGTGGTGCTTCTGCCAGTTGATCTGCTATTACTTGTCCCTTGATAGCTCTCCACTCCGTGTAGTGGATATCAAATCCACTGAGAATCATGACCCATTTAGCCAATTGGCCTGTAAGAGCTGCTTTGCTAAGTAAATATTTGAGAGGATCAATTTTTGCAACTAGCTTAATTGTGTGAGCTATCATGTAGTGGCGGAATTTTTGAGAGGCGAAGACCACAGCTAAACAGGCTTTCTTAATAAATGTGTAATTAAGCTCATAGTCATTCAATGTCCTGCTAATGTAGTATACTGCTCATTTCTTGCCTTGTTGATCTTGTTGTGCTAACAGTGCCCCCAGAGATTTATCTATTGTGGAAATGTAGAGAATAAGTGGCTTTCCTATTATCGGTGGTACCAGAACTGGTGGGTTCATCAGATATTGCTCGATTTGATAGAAGGATTCTACACAGTTGGCTTCCCATCTGAACGGTACATTTTTATGTAGCAGATGATTGAATGGTAGAATTTTATTGGCTAGCTAAGTGATGAATCGCCTGATTGATTAGAGCCGTCCTTGTAGAGATCTAAGTTGGCTGATATTCTTTGGTGGTGGCATTTCCATGATGGCTTGTACCTTTGCTGGATCCACTTCAATTCCCTTTTCTGAAACTATGTAGCCTAACAATTTGCTTGATGTAACCCTGAAGACACACTTCTTAGGGTTGAGCCTGACTTGAAATTTTTCCAATCGTTCAAAAAAAATTTCTAAGATGCTTAGATGTTCTGCTCTGGTGAAGGATTTAGCTAGTAAATCATCCACATAGTCTTCCATGAAAGTATGCATCATATCATGAAAGATTATTGTCATTGCTTGTTGATAAGTTGCCCCAGCATTCTTTAAGCCAAAAGGCATGACATTCCAACAATATGTTCCCCAAGGACAAGTGAATGTTTTTTTATCTTGATCTTCTGGAGTGATCTTGATTTGGTTATATCCTGAAAAACCATCCATTAGTGATAACATTGCATGGCCTTCCGTGAGGTCTACAATTATGTCGATACTTGGTAAAGGAAAGTCATCCTTTGGACAGGTGTTGTTGACATCTCTAAAATTTGTGCATATTTTGATACTGCCATCTGGTTTTAAAACTGGCACAATGTTTGAAATCCATTCTACATAGTCAATAGGTCGAATAAATCCAACGTCCAATAGTTTCTTCAGCTCAGCCTTAACCGTGAGTGCCACATGTGGATTCATTTTTCTGAGTTTTTGCTTGATTGGTTTAGCTCCTAGAGCCATAGATAAGTGATGCATGATTAATTGTGGATCAATTCTGGGCATATCTGCATATGACCAAGCAAAGTTGATTTTCTTTTCTTTAAATTTTTTTATAAATTCTGATCTTTCTTCCTCTGTTAGAGAATCTGCCTAGTGTATGTTTTTGGTTGCTTCTGTAGTACCAATGTTGATTGATTGAGTGGGCTCAATCAATATGGGTGATCGCTCATGATAATGTTCAAGAAGAGTGTCAAGTCTCCCATCTTTAGGTGCCTTAAAAAGGTTTTCACCCTTAGATGCATCCTTTATTTTGTGATCCATAGCTGCCATTGACTGGTTTTCAGCATTAGATCCTTTATTTGGTTTATTTTTGTGACTGAGAGACTTGGTACCCTCTTGATTGCAGACATCGCTATTCTATTCACTGGTAGAGTCTGTTTCTGGGCTGACAATACATAAGTAATGGATAATGGATTCATCATTCAGTAAAATTGGTACATGATGAATTTTGGGTTTGTCCCAATCTATGAGGTCCGAAAAGACAAGTGGTAAGGAATTGTTTGGTGGATCAAGTTCTGCTGCTGTAAGTGTCAGGATAGAGGTTTCATCATGATTGGTTTGGGTTTTAAAGAAGTCAAGGACTCTGTCAAGGTCTTCGATGGTATCATCTTCCGTATAGACTTGTTCATAATGATGCTGCTCACTTTCCTTAGCGTCATAGATATTTTGTGGTCCAGATTCAAGTAGTCTAATTTCTGTGCTATGTTCTTCTTGAGAAAGGGATATAGAACTAGTATTTTCAGCAGTATCTTCAGTAGCATTTGAGTAGCTACCCCATTCATATTCATTAGAATCAGTCTCAGAGGTATCATCCCAGATTCTATTAGTGCTGTGAATTGGTATGTTATATGGTGAGAATAGGTCTTTGATGATTGAGACAAGTTTGATAGTTTTCTCTAATTCTGTGTCAGATCTTGCTTCGACCTTTTGTATTTGTTCATATACTATCCCTCCTTGGGGAGGAATGATGTTATCAGGAGATGATACTACTTTGATGGATATTTGTTCTTGAATATGATTGACTTTTGTAGATGTTGTCTTCTTGTGAATGATGGACTCCCCTTGATGTTGTTTCCTTTCTTGATGTTCATGTTCCTTATGGATTGTCTCTGCGAACTCAAATAGTGCTTCTTGCCAGGATTCTTCTTTGTACTTCTTCTTTGCTTTCCACTGAGGTTTTTGATATTTGTGTGGTACCTTCTTTGGTAGTAGAGTGAGTTCAAAGCCCAATCCCTTTTTGTCTTTACTAAATTGTGAAGGAGGATCCAATGGTTCTGTGACACCTTCCCGATGCTTACTAATAGGTCCTTTGCCATTGTATCCCATTTGCTGCATGATTAAGTAGCCCTTTCCATATAGGTGTGTGGGTATAGCTACTTCCATAGTAGCTGCTCTATCTTCTTCTCCATCTTTGTATAGCCAACTGAGGATATCCTTTTCCTCAGATTCATGTGCTAAAGTGCCGAGTTGAATGAATGTGCCATCGAACTTGGTGATGGGCTGAGTTGCTTTATGTGTTGATGCTGTAGGTAATCCATGAGATCTAGGTGATGTGGGTAAGTTAGTCAAACACATGGGTTCCAAAGAGTATTCCCCCATGCCTTGTTCTTTGATTTTTATTTTCTGCTTGAAATCTCTAGGTAATGATTTAGACTTCTCTTGTTGAAGATCTGGTGCTAAGGGATTCTATTTCTCTCTATTATGTGGAACCAAACTATCCTGGGCTGCCCCCATTGAATTACAATGTTGAAATGGATTGTGATCAGTAGATATAGAAACCTCCTGCCCATTATAGGGGAATTTGACACACTGGTGATACGTAGAAGGCACTGCTTGCATTTCATGTATCCAAGGTCGACCTAATAAGATATTGTATGTGAGGTCTATGTCTAAGACCTGGCACATAGTATCTCTTTTTATCGGTCTGACTTGAATTGGTAACACCACTGTTCCTTTAGAGGATCTTTCTTCATCATCATATGCCTTTATAGTAATCTTTTTGCTTGGATCAATAGACTCCTCCGAGAAGCCTAATGCACAGATAAGTTTTAAGGTACATATATTAAGTCTAGCTCCTCCATCTATTAATACTCGTTTTACTCGGTGTTTATAGAATATGACTTCAATATGGAGAGGAGTATTATGTGGATGACTCAACGAGATATTATCGTACTTAGAAAAAGTGAGATTGTGAGGCACTATCATATGAGTGACCATGGCTTGGAATTTGTCAGCATCTAGATCTTGAGGTACATTTGTTTCTAATAGCGCTTGTTCCAATATGTCTTTGTGTTTTGGCGAAAGTTTTAGCAACACTAGTATAGATATTTGAGCAGGAGTTTTGTGCAATTGGCTGACTAGATCATATTGAATTTTGGGTACAATGTTTCTTGTTGACGTATGTCCCTTTAAGACATATTTTTGAGCTCTGGTTGTTACGTTGACAGATTCATGATCACGTTGATCTCAGATTGTGATGACATTGACTTGATTGTCCTCAGCTAATATATGATTGATGGTGTTATTGTAGATGTGATTGATACAAGCTCCACATGTATCGTTCGAGGTTGAAGCTCCATCCTTGTTGTAGTTTGGAAGGGGATTCTTAAAGGCTCCATGGTCACCATTTGTCTTGAGACCATCCACCGTTAAATCACCTCTATCAATCATGTCCTGAACAATGTTTTTCAGTCTCATGCAATCATTTGTTTGATGACCTTTGTTACGATGTAAATCACAAAAGTGTGAGTCATTCCACCAAGGTGGTTTGATTTGTGGTTCATAGTTTCTGATTGCTAGTAAAGAGATAATTTTGTTTTCCAGGAGTTCTCTAAATGTTGACTCCAGTGATTGTCCCAGTGGTGTGTAGACACATTTTTTAAAATTGTTGGTGTTACCTTGTGAATTGTTATTAGGCCCTCGATTTGTGTGATTGTTTTGAGCATTGTTGGCATTGTTGGTGTTGGGTTGACCTTGATTGGTATTCAGTGTGTAAGTATTAATGTTTGGGCTAGCACCTTTGGGATTCTTTATAGCCTGAGTATTACCCGATAATGCAAGCATGGGCTGCTTAGATTTTGGATCATTTGATTCATTACCTCCTTCATTTCCATTGTTTTTGTTTCTAGTCCAGAATCTGGACTTGTCCAAGTTGCTATTGTTTTTGTTATTGTAATGGGATGAACTTGTTCCTTCTTTGAAGAATTTTAACATTCCTTTCTTGACACATGCTTCTTCCACTTGAATTCCATTCTCAATCAATTTAACGAAAGATGGTATACATTGGAGCTTGAGTCTGTAATTCATCTCACCGTTCAAGTTGTCGATGAAAATTGCCATTTTCTCTTTTTTGGGGATATCTCGAGGATATCTTGAAACCATACGTCATCATCGTTGAAGGAAAAACATGAATGTTTCATTGTTTTTCTCTTTGGTGTTACAGACATCTAACATGGTGATAGCATGTTGAATATTATAGGAATATTGAGTTATGAATTTGTTGACTAGTTCATCAAATGATCTGACAGGAGGTGTGATTTTGGATAACCATTCCATTATTTGTCCTCCCAAGCTTCTTGGGAATAACCTCATCAAATAGGCGTCATCATGATCGAATTCAAGACTCATTGTGCAAAATTCTCGAACATGATCACGGGGATCACTTTTTCCATCATATTTGTCAAATTTGGGAACATCTGAGTTTGGAGGAAAAGGTATCATGTTCAATCTTCTGTCAAATGGATAAGGAGAAATTTCATTTAATGAATATCGTAATGTTGTCCCTTGTTGCATGTCTTGCATTTGTCTTTGTAACATTTGCATTTGCTGAGTAAGAGAAACCAAAGGTGCATTATTTTGTTGAGGGGAGAATTCTTCCCTTGCATAGGTTCTCAGTTGAAAAGGTGTGTTGAATGGTATGTTTTGCTCTGGGATGTTTTGCTCAGGTATATTCAGTTCTTGGAAATTTTGTTCAAGTATGTTTGGTTCAGGGTCATGAGTCTCTTCTTCTCTTTGTTGTTCTTGATATTCGTAATGCCACAATCCTGTTCCAAAAATGTTTGTGTCTAAATCTTCTGGAAGTTTAACTCCTTTACTTGTGAGCACGAGCAGATATTTTTCTTTGTCATTTTCCATGAGTCGTTCTACAAGCTTTTGAAAGGAAGTGCTTTCCTAACATTATCAAAGAAATTCGTCAGTAATTTCGAACTCCTCTAGATGTGGACCTTCAAAAGGATTAGATAACCTTCAATTCATGCTTGATTCTGGTGTTGTTTCGCTTTGTTTGTTTCGTTGAGAGAGAGTTACAATAGGCATTTTAGAAATATTCAAGGGTTGGTGGTGGTAAACTTGGGAAGTTATAAGTGATGCACTCGTCAGGAAAGAATGCAGGATTGATCTTTCCTCCACGATTTATTTGTTGACTGAATGCGGATTTTTGACAGAATGCTCTAGTCTTCAAAGGTTCCTTGTCAAATTTGTTTGATTTGTTCTGAATATATAATCGTACATGACGAAGGAATGTTCGATGAGATACGAAGAGTTGACGATTGATGTATAAAAATTTATTTCTTTTGGCAAGTTTCGAAGAACTTGGTTGTTGTTTCTTCAACTTAATGTTACGATAAATATTCTTTCTTCTCAGAATATGAGGATTAGTCATGCACAAGCGATCAATGGTTTCCTTTGAGTTGTTTTGGATTTAGTTTATCTTGTTTTGGAAACTTAAGCTTTACTTTATCAAGTGAAGGTTTAGATGCCCCCTCACAAAAAAGTGTGTCAAACGATATAAAATACGAGCTTTCCCGATATGGAAACTCTGTTTGACAACTTGGAGTTTTTAGAACAAGTGTGTTTTGGGATGAAAATCCGTTTGATTGAAGGACCTATTTGATATCTGCGATGAGGTTTCCTGATTTTGATAGGATAGATATGCTTATCGTGCGACCAGTTTTAGATTTTGGACAACTTTTGTTTGATGAGAAACTTACTTTGGAAATAATTTTTGACACTCTATTTTTGGTATTCTGATTTGATGAAGCTCAGGCTGATGAAAGGAGGTTTCCAAAAATGTTTTCAAAATTTTCCAATTTGACCTCTGTTTTGCCCCCTGTTTTTCTAGTTTCTGTCACGCGCTAAAACAGAGATGCGATGCGCTATAGAAAGTTCTCAATGTGCTAATGAAAAGACCCTACGCGCTATACTGCCCCCTACTACGCACTAACTGATTTATACTATTTAACTTTGTCTCAGTTTCTGCTCAGAAGGTCATGCGCTAATATGGGCCTTCTATGCGCTAATAGTTAAACTTTATGCGTTAAAGGTTGACTTCAAAGCACTAAGTTGATGCTTCCATGCGCTACACTATTTTCTAAACGCGCTAAGTTGATGCTTCCATGCGCTACACTATTTTCTAAACGCGCTAACTGCTACTGTTGATTTTAGATTTTTGATGAAGCGTCACTGTTAAGACATTACACGCTAAAGATAGGATTTGATGCGCTAAAGTATGGTTTCAATGTGCTAAGATGTTGTTCTTATGCACTAAACTGCCCTGACTTGTTTGTTTTCTGCAATTTTAGAGTTTTTGCCTTGAGTTTTTCAATGATAGATGATTTTCTGAAATAACTAATGAAAGCACAACACCAAAGAGACAACACTTTTGCCTAATCTAAACAATAAGTGTATGTTTGTCGAGGATGTGTTCAAATCCCCAATGTTTTTAACAGGTTTCAGATACAAAGAATACACTTCAAAAAGACTCTTTATTCAAAGGTCATAAGCAATATCATAGCCCACTAGTCTCGATACTCCGTCAGCTCAAATAGCCATGTCACCCCCTAAGGGGCGTCCATTTTTTTGCCTTTTGCCAAAAATTAACTCAAAGTGAATTGCTTCACAATTGAGTAGTTATCTTGGGAGATATATGGTGAGTGATCTTGGGGGCGGATTCTTCCCCACCCTTGCACTATGATATTACAAATGTCTGGTTACTGACTCGGCTCAAAGTTTTTATGCTAAGGTTCGTAATCAAGCTTCTTGTTTGGCCATCGGTGATAAACTCCCTTAGGAGGCTTCCAAACCTTTAGAACAAAGGCTTTACGTATCTCAAGGATACTGAGGGAAGGCTAATCACTGCGCGCAACCATTGAAAAGGACTTTCGTCACTTTCCACATTTGATTATAGTGGGTTGGAACACTTGGCGTCAAATTCATTTCCCACTTAGGTCATTCCCTTCACACCGACCAAAAATGGCTTTAAGAGATTTTCAACCCCTCGAGAAGGCAGGCCCGCTAAAGGATCTAAATACTGTATGACTGAAAGCATAAGATTAGTCTAGCTTTTTTATCACCCAATTAAGGGGAGAGCATATACCTTCTACTTTCGAGACAAGGCAAACAAGGTTCTTTTTACCTTTCAAGTCAATGATTTTCTAAGATCTATATGAAGATGTTGCTCCACAAAAACATGGTGTTTATTTCAACCTTTCATGGCAATGATTTTTTGATCTATTTGAAAAGAAAGGGTCAACAAAATAAATTTGGCGTTTCATCAACAAAATAAATCGATTGTTGGTCAACAAAATAAAACGATCCAAAGGGGAAGATCTTCCCTCTTTGGTTGCAAATGACCTTTGGACTTTGTGTGATTCTTTACTTTGCTAAAACCTAAAATGGATCCTTTTATACACCAAAGGATGGTGAAATTCTTTTTAAGCCCTTTGATTTTGCAAAAATGAAAATTGTTTTATTCTTTTTAGAACCCAATTTGAGAATTTTTCTCCTAAAAAAGCAAGAAAAGATTGTTGTTGTGGTTCGTTTTATAGCCCAAAGTAAGGTGAGTTCAATTTTATCCAACAAAAATTAAAATGACTCTAAATTTTAACTAAGTTAGTAAAACTTAAAACTATTTTAATTTTACAAATAAAATCCAGCTCTACCTGCAAGAAATTGTTAGAGTCCTGCAAAAGTTCCAATCAAACAGTTAGAAAAATCTAGGTTTTGGTGGACTTCTACAAGTCTAAATTTAAGTTTGGTTACAATTTCATTTTTGTTTTATGTCTGTTATGCGCTAAAGGACAGACTGTATGAGCTACAGGATGAGTTGGATGCGTTATCAAACAGACCTGATGCGCGACTCTGTTTTTCGAATGCGTTGCTCTATTTTTTGGATGCACTGCTCTGTTTTCCTTCCGTGCCGAGACCTACAGGGAAAGGTCAGTTAAGATGATGCACTAAGATAAGGACATGAAGCACTAGAGTATAAACCCCATGCACTAAACAGTGTACGGGATGCGCTATAATGTTAGCGAGATGCGCTAAATAATATTCTTCGCATGTTGATTCTTGTTTCCCACTTACCTGCAAAAGTGCTTATTTTTTAAAACCGATTTGATTAATGGGGTCGTGGGTTCAAGCCCCATGGTGGGTGCCAAAAATGTGTGCAGGAAAAGTGGGTCTATGAAACTCAAAATATGAAAAATTGGTCTCAAAGAGGCTTGCTCACACACTCACAGGACTTCTTCGTGCAAGTTATAGAGTCATGAAGAATGACTCAACTTCCCAAGGTTGGTTCCATGGTTCTCTATCTCACAAGGTCCCTCAAGCCAATGCCTTTGCTCTCAGTCTCTCAGATCACTGAGCAAAGTGACTTAGGGATGGCTAATGCAAGAATGAGGGATACTTTAGATTGATTTAGTTACGGAAATGCATCCTAAGCTATGCATGATTCTACAAATGCAACAAACTAGATTATAAGATGACAAGATTAGTAGAAACACTATCCTAACATGATATACTAGTTGATGTTCTAAGATAATGATAAAGAAAATACTCTAAAAATGCTTATTTAGACTATTTCCTAATACAAAAGAGGCTAAATGTGTTGATAAAATTGAGCATAAATGAGATACTAAAGCTTGCATGGATCCTTAAAATGGAGGAAGGAGAGCTCTATTTATAGTGAAAATAGGGCAATGGATGGCCAGTATTGAAAGAGTTAATCAAGGGTCAAGTTTGAAAGTTGGCAATCCATGTTTACAATTCTCACCAATGAAATGGTGACAATTGGCAACATAAGACCAATTGAGAGGAGAGGTAGGAAGCATTAAGTGCTTTGAGAAGACCTCATGGTTACCCTAGGGGGTAAGGGTTAAGGTTAGGTTAAGATTATCCATTGGATAAAGCTTTTAACTAAAGGATAAAATCTTGTGCAAGGGTTAAAGGGATAACCATGGTCAAAGAAATGAATGCTTGATGAGACCCCTAGGTTAGATGTGGGTTGAGTTTAGAGAAAGTCTCTAATCATGCTGGAGGGTTGAGTTAACCATTAATGGTTTGGAAGACTTTCAAAGTTAAGTTGTTGAAGCCTTTAATGGTTTTAAAAGACTTTGAGGGTTTGAGAAGTGACTTCCCCTTGCTTAGGGATGTGACAATATTCAGGAGATGGGTTAGGTTAATTTAGAAGTGATTAGAAGAGTCTAGAAGGGGGTTTAGGAGGCAAGTGGGAGATGTAAGATTTTGCAAGTGGATGAGGAATAAACGAATTTAATTAAAATAAAATGTTTTATTTCAATTTGGTTGTAATTTGGGAATTCAAATAAATTAGATTTATTCAATTTGTGGTAAACTATTAATTAAATATAAATTTAATTAAAAGTAGAGAGAAGGGGTTTAATTGAATAAAATGATTTATTTAATTAAATGACATAAGTGAATTTAACTAAGTAAATTGAATAATTTACTTAATAAAATAGAAGAATATAGGTAATTTAATTTAATTAAATTAGATTTAACTAAATAGAGGAATGAATATAAAATATTCATTTTAGGAATATGGTCATTTGTATACGTCTACAGAAGGTATTCAACAACAAACATAGGATAACTAGCCTAATGTTAGGAAGGATGAATGAGATAATAAATGAAACACAGAAGGGTTGGATAAAATTTTTGGGAGAGCGTAGAGGATTCTTCACTTCACCAGAGACAAAGACTAATATTGTAGATACATCGGTTGAAGGGAAAGGTAAAGGAATTATGGGTACTCCACCCTCAGTTTTGAAGAATATCAAGATAGTGGACATTGAACCATCGGTTAACACAAATGCACAGACAAATACAAAGACAATGGTTAATACAAAGAACATTGTACAGGATACTAACATTCAGGGCACTTGTCCTATGGATACTAATGTACAGGTTGAGGATACTATTCCTATGGAGGAATCGACAGTTGCATAGACTACACCAAGTGGCGAAGCCGCCAGTGCAAGTGAGGAGGTAATAAAAATTAAATCACCAGAGGAAAATAGGGGAATCTGATAAAGAACCAGTTGTTGGCACATCATTACTGACAATTGACACTTCTCTAGTGGAAAAGAAAAACATCATAGAGATGAGTCCCACAGAACTAATGATGATGGTTGCTCAAAAACTGATGAAGGAGGGAACCACAAACAAAAGGGATTATAAATCAATCCATAACTATTTTGCACAGATTTGAACTGGAATATAAGATTGAGAATGAAGCGAGCCCTTTCAGAAAGCTTAAGATAATAAAAGAGCACATATCTAAAGATTTTCAATTATTACAGCAGATCTCTATCCAGCTAGCACTTGAAAATTTTACTTTGGCTAAGAGAGTCGCTTTTGATCAGATCATTGAGAGAGAGAAGAAAAATATTGAGGAGAAGTTAATTCTGATCGAAAATTCTTTGAAACAAGGTAGTAACATATTCAGGGTATGTTGCAATACAAAGATTCTTACAACAAAAGTAGATGAAAAGATAAAAGAGGTATAGGACAAAATTGCTAATATTGCTAACTCTTTTGATAGACTAGTTTCACTGACAACATCTATTGATGGACAAATTTTGACTTTGGAGAAACAAATTTCTACTCTTGAAAAGGAAAGAGATAAGATCATTCGAAGAGCCAGAAGTCTCAGAGGTTTGGTGAGTCCAAGATTGGATTCACTTGGTGTTCATAAGAGGGAATGCATGGATATGCTTGGTAAGCCCACAACGGCAGAAGTTAATGAGAAGGAATCACTTGCATATTTACTAAGTGGACTTGTATCTATCTCTAGCACATTCAAAACTGGCTGGGATACTTATGTGGAGTTATTGGAGAAAGCTTACCTGAAAATATTGAAATTGGTCAAGCTCGGGTAAGACATTTTTGGAGGTATTCAGTTTACAGTTATCATTCTTTGAAATTCTTTTTTATAATTTTTGGGTATTGTTGTCAAAGGGGGAGTAGTATACATGTGAAAAATAATGAAGCGTTGCATACATTAGGGGGAGTTACAGAGTTTATTGAGTATTGGAGCATTTTGCATATTCAGCTCAGGGGAACCAGGGCAGGATGAAACTGACAGTTGAAACCATGACCATTTTTCACATGAGTGTTGCCATCAATGCCAAAGGCGGAGAATGTTGGCAATTGACACTCTATTGGTTGGTTTCATTATGTGTCATTCATGGCAACATGATTTTGGGTTCTGGCTTCATATGGTGTACAGACAAGCACTTCATAGACTCTACAGCGACATCGACTCTGACAGGATAGATGCTTTCTTTAGTCACCGACAATGCAGGCCATCATGGTATAGTAAAGGATATCGGTATTGGAGACCGACACATCTTGGATCCGACATCGACAACTTGGTTTAATGCTTGTATATTTATGTTATATGGCTGACATGTAATATGATGTTTTATATATCCTTGTAAGCTGACATAAGGCATAAATTTATATAGGGTATATAGGGGAGATTGATTAGATAACTTTTGATATAGATGGATGGATAAGGTTATCGATGTAATCTAATGCAAAATATATTAGAGACACTATGTATGTGAGGAATTTATTGTAAGGGTTATTCCAATACTGAGGTTTAGGGTTTTAACCGGAACAGACATAGCTTAAACTGGAACTGTATTCTGGCATAGGAGATGCTATACTAAGCAGTTCACACTTCTCTGGATTGTAGTCTGGATTTGTATGTATTTAGTGAGACTCCTTTTGTGATGAGCAGTGTGCTCTAGGCTGTAAGCCTTCCTGCAAGTGTAGGCCCATCATATATTATAATATATCTTCATATGGCCAGTGAATTGATATTGTGGGTCACAAATCCCATCGTGGTTTTTCCTCAATGAGGTTTTCCATGTATAAATATATGTGTTATGGTTCTCATTTATGTGTTTGGCTTATTGGTTACATTACTTCTTTCAATTTTGTTTATACCGATATACCCGTTGGTGTATGAATGTTTTGTTAAGGCTAAAATCTTTATTTTGGTATAACACTGATTCACCCCCTGCTCTTAGTGTTATTGGTTTCCAACAATAGGTATCAAAGCCTTGTGCCTTGCAGGAAGTTTAACAACTTGAGGAAGATCCTAAAACCAGAATAATTGAATATGGCTTGGAGAAGCAGCTTCAGATGATGCGAAAAGATTGAACAACTTAAAGCTATGAGATGAGTTGAATTCTGCTAAAGAATTTATTCTTATCCTACAAGAGAAAATATCATATGTTCAAGCTAGGAGGAAGGAACTTTTGCAAAATCAAGATGATGAAGAGAAAAATGCACTTAAGGAACAATATCATAAATTGAGTCAGGAGAAAATGGTTATAAAGAATGAAATGCAAACTATGACTATGAGGTTGTCCAAGGATATTGAGGACAGAAAGAAAAAGGAAGAAAATCTTGTTGTATCCCTGAAGAACAAATTTGAAGAATGTGGTAGGTTGACTCATGAAAATGAGATATTAAGGTCTAATATGGTACAATCCTGGAGAAATGAGCAAGACCTTGAGAGACAAATGACAATACTAAGAGATGACTTAACTGTTGCAAGTGAGTACAAAGACAAATTCAAGATCAGCTCAACATAGCTTGATGAATTATTGAAGAGACGGAGGCAGATTGGAGATTCCAATGGACTTGGATTTGAGAAAGGACAGAGTTCCGATACTGCTAATGAAGATCAAAACCATAAGGCACCGATAAGGCACTTCAATGCTTATAAATTCAATGGTAGATGTTTTGTTTGCAATAAATTTGGTCACATGGCTAGGAAATGTAGAAACAGAGCAAATCAAAACCTTGATTCTACTCTCGATAAATGTTCTAAATGTAATAAAATTGGTCATAAGACAAAAGATTGCAGAATGAATGTAAAATGCTATGATTGTGGAAAATTTGGACATATGGCTAATAAGTGCAGGTTAAGAAATTTCACCGATTTTAGCAAGGCAATTCAAAAGAACAATGTTACATGTTATGCACGTAATGATGTTGGACATGTTGCTAAGCTTTGCAGAAGCAAAAATCAACCGGTTGGCAAAGAAGGATCAAATGATAAAGGCAAAGAGAAGGTTAGTGAAATCCGACAAGATCATACTCAGATATGGGTTGGGAATACTGAAGAGCAATAATCAGATGGGAATGTCTCGGTTACCTATCTGGCAGAAGATGCTGCTCCTGCATCAGCAGTGAGCTCATCTGGTAACTAAGGAAGATGCCTTAGGGGTAGACAAATTTCATGGAAGATGATGCATATGCCCCTAGAAGAGATTCTGGAAGATGTTCCAGATATTGGGGTGGATTATCTGGCATTGATATATTCAGAGTGAGATCAGGTATCATTCACCGACAGTCATTTATGTCAACAAAAAATTAGGGTTTTCTCGATGGAGAAAAGGTCGATTACACTTGATTATTACTCACCCATCATTTAGAGTGATTCAGAGCAACTTAGTGCAATCAAAAGCTATTCAGAGGCGATCATATTCCTTCTTGAGTGATTACACCGGCATCAGGAAGGATTTGTTAGAGGTTTACACCGGTAGCTTTCTCAGGTATTTTTCTAGAATCATGGAATTGGGATCATCTTCTGCTCCTATTTTCATTGCAAATGCAACTGTAGTAGAAGTTAAGGACCGCCCCAAACCAATTTTCAAATGGTATCCACATGTGGCTACCAAGGAAGATTTGGTTGGATCGTTTTCTCATGTCCCAAAGGGAGTGGTATATGTGGAAGATATTAGGGCCTATATTCATTGTCATATAGAGGACTTGGGTACTTTGGAGATCAAGGGGATGTATATGAATGAGCTCATGGGAGAATCTGGTAAAATCAAACCAACATATAAATACATCGAAGATCTAGGGTTCACTGATATTCTGGATATTCTAGAGTTCAATGATGAGATTATCAGATATGTACTGAGCAGAGTACATAGGGAATTCATATGGCTGGACTGACCCTACAAAATCACTAAGGAAGCCATTTGGGAAATTACTGGTTTTCCATCGGTAGGGGAACATCCGGATAAGAAAGTATCAAATGACTTTGTAAGGAAGATCACTGACCCCACATCAGACAAGAGATTGATGAAGGTGAGCACCATCACCGACACTGATATCAATTTGGAAGCATGTTTATAGGCTACAAGGTAACTCAGTCTAACCGTCTGAATTTAGTTTCAAGTACATGTATTTTGACTGCTTATAGGATGATGAGAGAAAATATCAAGTTTGATCTTTGTCACTATATGCTTGAGGAGTTATTGATACATTTAGGGAAGATTAAAGGTGAGAAGAAGGGCACCTTCTGGTATGGAAATCTTTTAGTATGCTTAATCTTATAATTTTTTAATAATACTCCTAGTTCTAAAACGAAGCAATGGGCTTTTGACATCCCAATAGGAAGACAGCTTAAGCAATCAATTGTTGCATTGGGAAGTCTTAGAGATGATAAGGTATGGGGTTACTTCAAAGCTTTTCAGAAATCTATGAGGTCTATAATAAGGATACCTAAGCAAATAGTAGAGAAATACTCTACCGACATTTGTTTCATGGTTAAGAAGGATGTGACTCTCATGGAGGCAGTCAAGCCCCAAAAGATTTGGATAGAGGAAATGGGATATGAGGTGGATGCATTAATTTTTTATTCATATGCAATAATTCTGATAGATGCAGAAATACCTTGTGGAACAACACAACAAATGACTTTTGAGGTTGAAACTGAGTTCAACCAGAAGAAGAGGGAAAAACAAGAAGGTAAGGCAAGCGAGTTTGTACAGGAAGTTTCTAAGTCCATTAAGGCACTCATTGATGTTGTCCCGGAGAAAAGGAGAAAGAGGAAGAATCTAGTAGTTCACATTGAACCTATGACTATTGATTCTAAGATTGATGATGAGACACCATTACCATTCAAAAGGGTTGTGAGGAAGAAACTGGAAGAACCTAAATTGGAAGCAAAGAAACAACTGGTTAGGAAGGTTACCGTCAAATTATCGGCATAGAAGCAGGCACCCAAGGCTACACCATCATCTACATCCGATAGTACCAGAAGGAGGAAGACGAGTGACATTGATTTGGCACTAGAGACTGGTAATGTAACAATTATTTTGCCTAAGACTTGTGCCAAAATTGTAGATGAAATAAATAAGGATGGGATGCTGAATAATGTCAAGTCTTATTATGATTCATTTGAAGATGATTAACCAGAGAGAGGTAGAGGAAGAAATTCTTCTATATTTAGATATCTATAAGAAAGCATTAATTAAAATAGAAAATCAAATATTGACAAAGCTATACAACATGGTAGATGCTAGAAGGTTATCTACAATGCAAGAAGATAAACATATTAAGTGCAAAAAATTTTAGCTATATGTGTTTCTATAACTCCAGATGAGATGGAGAAGACAATTGAGGCTACAGATAGGAAGGTATTCAACATCAAACATAGGATAACTAGCCTGATGTTAGGAAGGATGGATGAGATAATAAAGGAAACATAGAAGGGTTGTATAAATTTTTTGGTAGAGCATTGAGGAATCTTGACTTCACCGGAGACAAAGACTAATACTGTAGATACACCGGTTAGGGAAAGGGAAACGAATTATGGGTACTCCACCCTCAGTTTTGAAGAATATCAAGATAGTGGACATTAAACCATCGGTTAACACAAATGCACAGAGAAATACACAGACACCGGTTAATACAAAGAACATTGTATAGGATACTAACATTGAGGGCACTTTTCCTTCAGATACTAATTTACAGGTTGAGGATATTGTTCCTATGGAGGAACCAACAGTTGCATAGACTGCACCAAGTGTCGAAGCCACCGGTGCAAGTGAGGAGGTAATAAAAGTTAAATCACCAGAGAAAATAGGGGAATCCGTTAAAGAACCAGTTGCTGGCACATTATTACTGACAATTGAAACTTCTCTAGTGGAAAAGAAAAACATCACAGAGATGAGTCTCACAGAACTAATGATGATGGCTGCTCAGAAACTAATGAAGGAGGGAACCACAAACAAAGGGATTATAGATCAATCCATAGCTATTTTGAATAGATTGGTCCCAGAATGTAAGATTGAAAATGAAGCGAGCCCTTTCAGAAAGCTTAAGATAATAATAGAGCACATCTCTAAATATTTTCAATCATTATAGCAGATCTCTAACCGACTACCACTCAAAAAATTCACTTTGGCTAAGAGAGTCGCTTTTGATCAGATCATTGACAGAGAGAAGAAAAAGATTGAGGAGACATTAATTCTAATAGAAAATTCTTTGAAACAAGGTACTAACATATTTAGGGTATGTTGCAATATAGAGATTCCTACAATAAAAGTAGATGAAAAGATAAAAGAGGTATAGGACAAAATTGCTAATATTGCTAACTCTTTTGACAGACTAGTTTCACTGACAACATCTATTGATGGACAAATTTTGACTTTGGAGAATCAAATTTCTACTCTTGAAAAGGAAAGAGATAAGATCATTCGGAGATCCAGAAGTCTTAGAGGTTTGGTGAGTCCAAGATTGGATTCACTTGGTGTTTATAAGAGGGAATGCATGGATATGCTTGGTAAGCCCACACCGGCAGAAGTTAATGAGAAGGAATCACTTGCATATTTACTAAGTGGACTTGTATCTATCTTTGACACATTCAAAACTAGTTGGGATACTTATGTGGAGTTATTGGAGAAAGTTTACCCAGAAATCTTGAAATTGGTCAAGCTCTGGTAAGACATTTTTGGAAGTATTCAGTGTACAGTTATCATTCTTTGACATTCTTTTTACAATTTTGGGGGATTGATGTCAAAGGGAGAGTAGTATACATGTGAAAAATAATGAAGGTTTGCATACATTAGGGGGGTTTTTTAAGTTTTTCGAGTATTGGAGCATTTTGCATATTTAGCTCAGGGGGAGCAGGGCGAGATGAAATCGACAGTTGAAACCATGACCATTTTTCACATGAGTGTTGCCATCAATGCCAAAGAAAGAGATTGTTGGCAATTTACACTCTATTGGTTGGTTTCATTATGTTGTCATTGATGGCAACATGATTTTGGGTTCTGGCTTCATATGGTGTACCGGCAGGCACTTCACAGACTCTACACCGGCACTGGCATTGACACCGTCAGGATAGAAGATTTCTTTAGTCATTGGCAATGCAGGTCAACGTGGTATAGTAAAGGATATTGGTATTGGAGGCCGACACATCGTGGATCTGACATTGCAACTTGGTTTAATGCTTATTCATTTATGTTATATGGCCGACATGTAATATGATATTTTTATATATCCTTGTAAGCCGACATAAGGCCTAAATTTGTATAGGGTATATAGGGGAGATTGACTAGATCACTTTTGATATAGATGGATGGATAAGGTTATCGATGTAATGTAATGCAAAATATATCATAGAGACTATGTATGTGATGAATTCATTATAAGGGTTATTCTCGTATTCTGGCATAGGAGATGCTATACTAAGCAGTTCACACTTCTTCGGATTGTAGTATGGATTTGTATGTAGTCAATGAGACTCCTTTTGTGATGAGCAGTGTGCTCTAGGCTGTAAGCCTTCCTGCAAGTGTAGGCCCATCATATATTGTAATATCTCTTCATATGGCTAGTGAATTGATATTGTGGGTCACAAATCCCACCGTGGTTTTTCCTCATTGAGGTTTTCCACATATAAATATGTGTTTTATGGTTCTCATTTATGTGTTTGGATTATTGGTTGCATTACTTCTTTCAATTCTGTTTACACTGGTATACCGGTTGGTGTATGAATGTTTTGTTAAGGCTAAAAATATTTTATTCCAGTATAACACTGATTCGCCCACCCTCCCCTCCCCCCCCCCCTCTCTCAGTGTTATTGGTTTCCAAAAATTGGAATCAGAGTCTTGTGCCTTCAAGGAAGTTTAATAGCTTGAGGAAGATCCTGAAACCAGAATCATTGAATATGGCTTTGAAGAAGCAGCTTGAGATGGCACTTGAAGATTATGATGTTGAAATATTGAAGAACTTAAAGCTACAAGATGAGTTGAATTGTGCTAAAGAATTTATTTTTATCCTACAAGAGAGACTATCATCTGTTCAAGCTAGGAGGAAGGAACTTTTTCAAAATCAGGATGATGAAGAGAAAAATACACTTAAGGAACAATGTCAGAAATTGAGTCAGGAGAACATGGTTATAAAGAATGAAATATAAACTATGACTATGAGGTTGTCTAAGGATATTGAGGATAGAAAGAAAAAGGAATAAAATCTTGTTGTATCCCTGAAGAACAAATTTGAAGAATGTGGTAGGTTGACTCATGAAATTACATAATAAGGTCTAATCTGGTACAATCCCAGAGCAATGAGGGAGAGCTTGAGAGACAAATGGCAATACTAAGAGATGAATTAACTGCTGCAAGTGAGTACAAAGAAAAATTCAAGATTAGCTCAGCAAAGCTTGATGAGTTACTGAAGAGATAGAGGCAGATTGGAGATTCCAGTGAACTTGGATTTGAGAAAGGACAAAGTTCCAATACTGCTAATGAAGATGAAAACCATAAGGCATTGGTAAGGCACTTCAATGCTTATAAATTCAATGGTAGATGTTTTGTTTGCAATAAATTTGGTCACATGGCTAGGCAATGTAGAAATAGAAAATCAAAACCCTAATTCTGCTCCCAGTAAAAGTTCTAAATGCAATAAAATTGGTCATAAGATAGAAGATTGCAGAATGAATGTAAAATGCTATGATTGTGGAAAATTTGGATATATGGCAGGTTAAGCAATTTCACCGGTTTTAGCAAGGCAATTCAAAAGAACAATGTTACATGTTATGCATGCAATGAAGTTGGACATATTGCTAAGTTCTATAGAAGCAAAAATTCACCGGTTGGCAAAGGAGGATCAAATAATAAAGGCAAAGAGAAGGTTAGTGAAATTCGACAAGATCATACTTAGAGATGGGTTAGGAAGACTTAAGAGCAATCATCAGATGGGAATGTCTTGGTTACCTATTTGACATAAGAGATTGCTCCTACACCAGCAGTGAGCTCATCTGGTAACTAAGGCAGATGCCTTAGGGGTAGGCAAATTTCATGGAAGATGATGCATATGCCCCTGGAAGAGATTCTGGAAGATGTTCCAGATATTGGAGTGGATTATCCGGCATTGATATATTCAGAGTGAGATCCGGTATCATTTACCGATAGTCATGTCAATGGAAAATTAGGGTTTTCTTAATGGATAGAAGGTCGATTACACTTCATTATTATTCACCCAGCATTTAGAGCAATTCAGAGAGACTTAATGCAATCAGACTCTATTCAGAGGCGATCAGATTCCTTCTTGAGTGATCACATCGACATCTGGAAGGATTTGTTAGAGGTTTTCACCGATAGCCTTCTAAGGTATTTTTCTTGAATCATAGAATCGGGATCATCTTCTGCTCCTATTTTTGTTGCAAATCCAACTGTAGTAGATGTTAAGGACCGCCCTAGGCCAATTTTCAAACAGTATCCACATGTGACTACCAAGGAAGATTCGGTCCGAACGTTTTCTCGCATCCTGAAGGGAGTGCTACATGTGGAAGATGTTAGGGCTTATATTCATTGTCATATAGAGGACTTAGGCACTTCGGAGATCAAGGGGATGTATATGAATGAACCCATGGGAGAATCTGGTAAAATCAAACTGGCATATAAACACATCAAAGTTCTAGGGTTCACTGATATTCTGGATATGTCAGAGTTTGAGGATGAGATTATCAGATATGTACTAAGTAGCAAAACCCCTACCAAGTACCATTGGATGGGATTGAGAGTTTAAGGGTTGATGAGAGCAACCAAGACAACTAGGTGATTAGGAGCAGCTCCAAGACTCTCCGCATCAGAGTGGTATCAGAGCCACCCTTTGAAAAAATGGTGTATGTCAGACTATGAGGAATCAGAAGCAAGTTCAATGCCTCTAGAGGCAACGACTCCAGAAGCCATCTGGCAGATGGTGACAGAGATGCTAGAAGGATTCAAGGATCAGGAAGGAAGTAAAAGAACCTGAGATGTTAAGAAGGAGAAGGGGAAGGTTAAGATAGAATGGTGAGATGAGACAGATGAAGAAGTAGAAGATGAGGAGGACCAGACAGCAATAGAAATGCCCCAATACCAAAAACTATTCTTGGATGCAGTCAAATCCATCTCCAAGGATAACTTAGATGGATTACCCACCTATGGAGGAAATCTCAATGGAGAGGAGCTATTAGATTGGATAGAAACATTGAATAATCATTTTGATTATAAGGAGGTAGTAGAGGAGAAAAGAGTAAATGTAGCTGAAGAGAGGGAAAAGACCTGTGAGGTGGATTAGTTAATGAGCATGCAAGTCAAACATATAATCATATGAAATCAAATACATAATTTGAAATGCTTAAAACAAGAATAAGAATGCATATACCTCACAAACCTTATACCTTCTCCTTCAGATGGAGCTTGATGAAGTGAAGGAACCCTTGGATGATGCTCCACTTGATGTGGATGGCTCTCCAATATTGTGCACAAATGAGATGGATCTTGGAGGACGATGGAAATGAGATGATTAAGTGTGGATGTAGGATGATTTTGACATAATAAGGATGCTAAAATTATTTTCCTAGGCTCAAAAGGGCAGCATAAGATTACTGAACTTGGAGATGAAAAATGAAGGGATGGAGTCCTCAATTTATAAGAGGAGGAGAGGAAGAATGGACGGTTGAGATGGATTCAAGATGAAGGGCTAGGATTGCTTGTGATCTCACACAAGGTCCAAGAGAGGGTGTGGAGACCAAGAGATATGTCTTAAAGGCATTTCTTGTCTCCACACTCCTCGAGGTACATTGGGAAGACTTCCCAATGTGCCTTGAGAGGAGCAAGGGATGTGATATTCCTTGAAGAATGGGGAGGAGGAATTTAAAATTCTCCAAAAAGGGATAATCATGGGTATTGGAGGAATAAGAAGGAATTAAAAATTCCTTGGGAGAGGAGATGCCTAGAGGATTGTGAGATTTTGAAAATCTCACATTCACCTAGGAAAAGAGCATTAAAAGCTAGTGGTTGGATGGAAGGGACAAGGAGTTGACGTCGTGGCTAATCATGATGATTAGCCATTAGCAACTCATTAGGAGGGGGATTAGAGGAAATGTTAGGTGGGATTAGGATTTGTAGGAGGATTTGACTAGGAGAGAGAATGAGTGGAGGGAATTAAAAATTAGAAGAATAAGGTTAAGTGAGTTTAGGGAGTTTCTAGAAGACTTTATTAGGTTAATGATGAATTAAGAAGATGGTTTGTAGGAATCATGTGGGTTAACTAATTAATTGAAATTAATTAGCTAAGAGGGAGATTTGTGAGGATTTAATTTTTAGAAGAATAAAGAAAGGGATTGATTTATTAAATAAATCAATCACATACCATAGTGACAATATTAATTATATTTAATTAATATTGAGGAGAATTTGAATTAACATAATTAATTAATTAATTATGTGAGGAATTAAAAATAATTAAAAATAATTATTTTTAAGTGTCTACATTTTGCCCCTCTTTGAAGCGAGGTGTGATGACGCGTTGATTCAAAGAATAATCTTGTTTTTTGATGATGATATTGATTTGATTGATAAGATCTAGATTCAGTTTGGTTTCAGGAAGGATTCATCCTGTATAAGACATGATTGATCACAACGTCTGGTTTCAGGAAGGATTCATCCTGTATAAGACATGATCAGAGCGTCTAGTTTCAGGAAGGATTCATCCTGTATAAGACATGATTGATCACAACATCTGGTTTCAGGAAGGATTCATCCTATATAAGACATGATCAAAGCGCAATGTCTGGTTTCAGGAAGGATTCATCCTATATAAGACATGACTGATCACAACGTCTAGTTTCAGGAAGGATTCATCTCGTATAAGACATGATCAGAGTGCAACGTCTAGTTTTAGGAAGGATTCATCCTATATAAGACATGACTATTCACAACGTCTAGTTTCGGGAAGGATTCATCCTGTATAAGACATGATCAGAATTAGAATTAATTATGTGAGGTGTATGGTGATGTGTAGAAGATAGAAGAAGAAAAGGATGCCCCAGTGTAAAGCATGGAAGGTGTATGCCCCCTCGAGAATTTTTTCGAAAAGAAGGATGAAAAATTCTCGAAAAAAGAGAGGAAGAAGAATCAGGGTGGAAGGGATAAATGAGGAAGAAATATGAAGCAGTCGCAAAGAATTTGGAAGAATAAGAGAGGCGAGACCGCGGGGGAAGATGGGCCTTCATGGGGGCCCATATATGCCACAACGGACCCAATGAGGGGTCATTGTATCATGATGGACATATTTTCCTCTTTATATATATATGTATACATGATTCGATTGGTGACAGATGATGTGTAGCATTTATTGTGGTGGATTATTTTTGTTTGTCTTATGATGTCATATATAGATGCAATCATGGATGTGCTATGCTGACCTATTTTGTGATGGAGAGTGGATGCAGTCTAATTGTAATGCTATGGATGAGTGTATCTTTCATTTATGTGATGCAATCTTATATGGTAAATGTTTTGTGGAAAAAAATGACTGTCTAATAAATGCACTATACATGATGTGAATGAATTAATAAAAAGAGGAAATATGCCAATAATAACACAATGATCTTAGATAGAAGAATATGGAATAGATGGGAAGTGGGGGAAATTGAGAACTCCATGGGATTATTGAGTTTAGGATTTGATGGAATGATGGTGAGATTTTGTGCACAACAAATATGGAGAGCCAACCTAGTTTGATGTTGCCTTGAGTGGCTTGCACCACTGATTATAGAAATCAAGATGCCATGAGAAACCCAGGGAATGGACTCACTCTGTAGACAAACGGTAATTTCTTGCACATGACAATGCAAGTGTTAAGAAACACTAATACAAAGTTGTGGCTTTGTGCAAGGAAACCCTCAAACACACCGATACCTCTTGTACATGAGAAGGTAATTGTTGATAAACACTAGTACGAGGTCGCCTGTTTATACAAGATGGATCCAAAACATGCCATACTATGAAATATGCCCCAATATGCGCCTACCATAATGTACTTGGATATGGAAGAACCCAGACAGTCGTAAATAGTGGCAGTCATAGGGCAAAAGATGCAAGTCTATATGAAAAGATCTAACAAAATCTAACAAGTCACTTCCTTGCGACCAAATGATACCTCTTGCTAAGAGTAGAACTAGGATGAAGGATTAGGTTGCCAGGCAAGGGAAGGGGTCATCCCTAGGGCAAAGTGGGCTTTTGGATTAGGCAAGTGATTCTATGGTTTTGGAGAGTGACTAGTGGATTTGGGATTGTTTCTCAAGACTTCTTGAAGCTTACACAGAGGCATAAAAGCTCAGTTTTAATGGGACATTCCTTGTTCCTGACTCAGGTGAAGACTCATCATCATACACATATTTTATTGGGAGGCAAAAAAGAAGGAATGTTGCGCATGGGTGGGCTGGATGGCAGATGATTTGCAATGTCGATTGGATAGACAGTGGATCCAGTTATTTACCTTGGCGCCTGCACAGAGGTTTTCACCAAGGTACTTGTTCGCAATGCCACCAAGTGGTTTTCACTAATAGATGAATTGTTTTTTCTTTCTTTTTCTGATTTTTTTTTTTTTTTTGTCATAAGGCACCTGTTTGCCAAGTTTTCACCAAAGTGATGATTTTTTTCAAGATCTTTTTCTCATTTTTTTTCATTTTTTTTCATTTTTTTTCATTTTTTTTCTTTATTTTTTTGACAATTTAAGACTTTCTGAGGACTAAGCATAAAATATTTTGAGGTGCATGATATTCATTGGATCATCCAAAGGATCGCCTTCAAGAGTAGCCAACTAATAAGCTCCTAATTCATATTTTGTTGTGATTACATATGGTCCAAGCCAATTAGGCTTGAACTTGCCTTTCTTTTCTCTTTCTTGTAGATTTTTTTGATTCTCCATGAGGACAAGATCACCAACTTGGAATTCCCGGGTTCTGACTTTTTTGTGATAACTCATCTGCAAGCGGTTCTGATATACCCAGAGATGGTTCAAGGCCTTGAGGCACCTTTCATCTAACAATTCTAGCTCTTGTAAGCGGGTAATTCTGTATTCTTCCTCTGGTAGGATGTCTTGCAGCGATACCCTTAGAGAGGGGATCTCGATCTCAAGGGGAAGGATGGCTTCAGAGCCAAAGACCAGGGAATAAGGGGTGGCGCCTGTGGGGGTGCGGATGGAGGTGCGGTAGGCCCACAAAGTGGGATGGAGTTGGAGGTGCCAATCACGGCCAGCTTCATTGATTGTCTTTTTGAGGATTTTGATTAAGGTTTTATTAGAAGCCTCAGCTTGGCCATTGCCTTGGGGATAATATGGGGTGGAGAAGTGATGTTGGATGTTGAATTTTTGGCAGAGTTCTTTGACATCCTAGTTTTTAAATTGTTTTCCATTATCTGTGATAATAACTTTTGGGATGCTATACCAGAAGATTAGATAGTTCGGGATGAATTTGGATATTTGCTTGCCGGTGGTGAAAGTAAGAGAGATAGCCTCTACCCACTTGGTGAAGTATTCGGTGGCGGTGATAATGAATTTATGTCCATTGGAAGATGAAGGGTGGATTTTCCCAATGAGATCGAGCCCCCACTGTGAGAAGGGCCATGGTGTTATAAATGGCTGCAATTCTTGTGATGGTGCATGAATTTTGTCACCATGTTGCTAGCAAGGGATGCATTTCTTCACATAATTATATGCATTTACCTCCATTTTAGGCAAATAGTATCCTATTCTCAAAAGCTTTTTAGCTAATGTAGGCCCACTTGAGTGTGCCCATCGAAATGCCTTCTGAATAGTGTGTCTCTGAGGATGGTGTAATGAGCACATCGGCAGATGAAGGTTTGTTGTTGGGTTTTTGTGAGATGTGGGGGAATGGTGTTGTCTTTGAGGAAAGTGAAGGTTTCTTGGTACCAAGGGGACTCAGGACCAACGAGAACACTCACCATTTCAAACTCTAGTAGGTCATATGCTGGTATAAATAATTGCTCGACCAAGAACTCGCACTTCTGACTGTATGCTGGCATTTGAAGGAGGGAGCCAATGGTGGCCATTACATCTGCAGCCCTGTTGTTTGTTCGTGGGATTTGATTAAATGTGATTGTTGTGAAATATTTCTTAAGATCTTCAACCATGGTATGGTAAGGAAGGATTTTATCATCTTTTGTCTGGTACTCATTATTGACTTGTTTTATAATGAGTTGAGAATCACCATAAACTTGTAACTCCTTTATTTTCCAGTGGATAGCCAGATGCAAACCTGTGATGAGTGCCTCGTATTCTGCTATGTTATTGGTACATGCAAAGGCTATCTTGTATGATTTGGGGATGCCATCTCCTTGAGGTATAACCAATAATATTCTTGCCCCCAATCTATTTTGGGTGCAGGAGCCATCAAAGTATAATTGCCATGTGGAGGATGTGGAAACAGTCATAATGAACTCATCTGGTAATTCTATGAGAATAGGATGGTCACCTGGAAGTGGAGCTTCAACCAACTAATCTGCAATGATTTTTCCCTTGATTTCCTTTCTGTCCACATATTCGATGTCAAACTCACTTAGGAGCATGACCCATTTGGTGGTTCTACCAGTGAAAGCAGCTTTTGATAGGAGATATTTAAGTGGATCAATTTTAGCAATTAATTTTGTCTTGTTGTTTAGTCTATAGTGTCGTAGTTTCTGTGTGTTGAACACTAATGCCAAACATGCTCTTTCAATGGGGGTATAATTGAGTTCATATCCTACCAGTGTTTGACTGATGTAGTAAATGGCATGTTCTTTCCCTTGGTCATTTGTCTGTGCCAATAATGCCCCGAATGCCACTGTAGTAGCACATATATACAAAATAAGGGGTTTTCCAGGAGTAGGAGGCATCAACACTGGAGGTGAAGATAGATATTCTTTTAGTTTCTCAAAGGCCTTTTGGCATAAGCAATCCCATTTGAATTTCGTGTCCTTTCGCAGGAGGTGTGCAAATGGATGGCACTTATCTACTAGTTGTGAAATAAAACGTCTAACAGATTGGAGTTTTCCCTGGAGACTGCGTAGTTGTCTGAGAGTTTTTGGTGGAGGCATTTCCATGATAGCTTTTACTTTTGCAAGATCGACCTCGATGCCTCTGCGGGAAACAATGAATCCTAATAATTTTCCTGATATGACTCCAAACACACACTTTTGGGGATTTAGGCGTAGTTTGTATTTTTCTAATCTTTCAAAGATCTACTTTAGAATGGGAATGTGTTCTTGTCTTGTCTTAGATTTTCCTAACAGATCATCCACATAGTCCTCCATAATTTTGTGTACGAGGTCATGAAAAATTGTTGTCATGGCACATTGGTATGTAGCTCCAGCATTTTTGAGACCAAAAGGCATGACCCGATAACAGAAAGTACCCCATGGTGTTGTGAATGCGATTTTATGTTGATCCTCATCTGCTATCCCGATTTGGTTGTATCTGGAAAACCCATCCATTAGCGATAGTATTTCATGTCCTGTTGTAAGGTCTATAATCATGTCTATATTGGGGAGCGGGAAATCATCTTTAGGACAAGCTCTATTTAGATCTCAGAAATCTGTGCAGATGTGGATGCCCCCGACAGGTTTGCGGATAGGTACAATGTTAGAGACCCATTCAATGTAGTCTACTGGTTTGATAAATTTTGCGTCTAACATCTTTTGGAGTTCCGCCTTGACCAGGAGTGCAATATGTGGGTGCATTTTGCACAATTTTTGTTTTATAGGTTTTGCATTTGGGCGGACGATGAGATTGTGAACCACCAAGGTAGGATCCAACCCTGGCATATCAGAATAGGACCATGCAAAATTGATTTTTACCTCTATAACGAAGTTAATGAAGTCTTGTTTCTCTATTTCTATGAGGGATTTGGCAATGAGCACATTTTTTGGAATGACTTTAGTGCCCATGTTGATGTTGTTTGTTTCTTCTATTAGCAAATTTTATTTGTCCTGTGGAAGGTAACCAATGGTAGGGAGGTCAAGTCCCTCATTGTCAAGTGCCTTTTCCAAGTTTTCACTTTCAGATACGCCCTTTGTTTTTATTTTTTGTTCATCCAAAGGTGCCTCAGGGAGGTTTTCACCTAGGGAATCATGTCTTTTCCTTTTATTATCTTTTTTGTGGCTAAGGGCATTGACCTAACTACCAGAGTATCCCTTTTCGTGTAGTATAATACCCTCAATTTTGTTACAATCTTCCAGGTTTCACTTCGTCAGGAGAGCAATGAGAGCATTATCGTCGACGCAGATATCTAAAGTGGGTTTGTCTCGTTGGCCCCAGTCAATGAGTTTAGGATGGACAAGATGTAGCTCATGTGAAGTGGGAGGGGTTACGGGGGTGATGGTATTGATGTAAGTGTCAAGGAAGATATATTTCTCGTATTCATAAGGCATTTCGTGGAATTCCTCTTCATCAGCGCTTTCGATATCCGAAGAAGGACTAGAAGGGGCACCAACGATAGTAATCTTAGGCATCGAGGTGTACCCCAAGCCTCTATTGTATCTGTAGGAGATAGGATTTATGGTGCTTTTCTTCCTTTCTCCTCTGGTCCCAGGCCGTGTCCTTTGTAACCCATTCTTTCAACTATGGCAGATGCTTTTGGGTACATTTTTTTGGATATTTTTGCTAGATCGTCATCCTCTTCCCGGTACAACCAAGAAGAGACATCTTCTTCAAGGCTCTCCTCATTAAGTGGGCCCCATTGCTGGAAGGTGGTATTTGGCATTGCATGACTGGTTTTGGGTCTTTTTTGAGCTCTTTTGGTTTGCCAAATGACTTAGGAGAGAGAGGGAGGTTGCCTATTAATAAGACGTCCTCCAATTTGTATTCTCCACAACCATTGTCCAAGATCTTGATTTGATTATCTAGTTGGGATGATGTGGAGGCAACATTTGATGTGTCAGATGGAGGCATTGGCAAGGTTCTATTTAGTGGGCAATGATATGGATGGTTTTCCTCTAGGAGTTTGTAATACTGGAAGGGTTGTGGATCACTTTTGATAGTTATCTCTCTTCCATTGAAGGGGAATTTGATGCATTGGTGATAGGTGGAGGGTACAGCCTTCAAGGAGTGAATCCATGGCCGACCAAGGAGAATGTTGTAGGGGAGATCAAGATCTAGTACTTGGCAAGGGGTTTCAATTGTAATGGGGCCCACTTGAAGAGGTAAGGTGATCATGCCCTTTGAAACTCTTTCTGCATCATCATATGCCTTTATTGTGATCCTTCCTGATGTGTCTACCAGGTCCTCAGAAAGTCCCAATTGTTTTATTAATTTGTATGTACACATATTAAGCCTGGATCCACCATCTATAAGGATACGTTTGACCTTGTGCTTGTGGATAAGAGCTTCGATGTACAAAGGTTTGTTATGGTCTTCATCCATGGGAGCATCTTTGGAGGTAAATACAAGGTGTTGTTGGGCAGCAAGGTTTCCAATGAGGGCTTGGAATTGGGTGGCGTTGATGTTATCAGAAACACGTGATTCAAGAAGGGCTTGTTTCAAAATTTATTTATGGATTAGGGAAGTCTTGAGAAGTTCCAAAATAGAGATCCGCGTGGGTGTCTTCCCAAGTTGGTCAGGGAGGTCATATCGGCCGATGGAAGACATGGGTGGGGGGTTTGGTGGGGGAGGGACTCCTTGGATGGTGACTTTACCTCAGCGTGTAGTTACATTGTAGTCATTATGGAAATGGGAGGTGGAAGGCGTGGCACCTTAAATGACTATCCTAGCAGGATTTGGTCCGTTTTGGGAAGAAGGAGGATTAACTCCTTGGATGGTTATGACATTGACATGAGTGTCTGCAGGTTCAATGCGACCTACTAAAAAATCAAAGTTGATTATGTGATTAGCATAGTCATAACCCACTACGTTAGATGATGAGCCTTTTCCTTTATCGTGCTTCGGGAAGGGTTCCTGGTACATTTTGAGTTTATCATTATTATTACCAGGTTTTGCATTTGCTACTTCAATCTCACCTCTATCAATGAGATATTGTATGTAGATCTTCAGTTTCATACACTTTCGTGTATCATGTCCCTTGATACGATGGTATTCACAATACTCATTTTCATTATACCATCTTGGTTTAGGTTGATTGGGGTCAAACAGGTGAGTGATTGGAAAAACCACTACACCTGCTTGGACAAGTTTTTGAAACACCATTTCAATAGGCTCAACTAGAGGAGTGAAGTCTCTTGGAGTTCGGTTATTCGATCGAGGTGGTCATCCCTGGATTGAGACATTGTTGTGAGGTTTTTGGGATTGATTTTGATTGTTTTGATTATTGAATTGATGATTATTGGTGGTGGATTTTGGGGGAGCGGCCATGATTTGGACCCGCTTTGCATCAGTTACACCATCATTGACCACATTTTTGTTCTTAGACCAGATTTTTGGCTTGTCGTTATGATAAGAGGAAGAACTTTGTGTCAATTTCTGGTAATGTTTCAAGGTTCCTTCCTCCAACAAGACACGTTCGAGGGCGAGGCCCTTATCGGTTAATTTTTGGAAGGATTTGATACATTGGGATATTAAGGGTCTCGAAAGTTTAGGCACCAAGTTCTTTTGAAATAGCTCAATTTGATGTTGTTCTAGCATGTCCCACTGGAATTTTTTGATAAGATGTTGCCATCTTTGTAGGAAATTGGCAATGGTTTCTCTGGGCCTTTGTTTTGTATTGCATAGGTCCATCATAGAAACATCATTAACCATGTTGTAAGCATAGTGGGCCACAAATTTTTCTACCAAGTCTAGAAAGGAGACGATGGAACCTCGTGGTAGAGATGAGAACCATGCCAGGGCATCTCCCGTGAGACTCTTGGGAAAGAGTCTGCGAAGATAAAGGTCATTATAGGAGACTTCTTGGCATAAGATGTGGAATTCTCGGACATGGTCATGGGGGTCTCCTTTGCCTTCATACTTGGTGAATTTGGGGATCTCAAATCTTGGGGGATAGGGTACAACTGATATAGACGAGTCGTAAGGACAAGGGCAAAATTATTTGAATGAGTAAGTTTTCCTTTTATTAGTCCTTTGTTTCATGTCCTTGATGATATTTTTCATGTCTTGAATTTCCTTGATGAGGTCTTGTTGTGGACTTTGATAATGATGAATTGTATTTGCCCCAAGAGTTGGGTGAGCCAAAGAAGGTGCACCACCACCAATGTATTAATATGATGAGGAGGTGGGAACGTGGGATGTGAGGACCGATGTCACAGGGATTTGTGTGATAGTTGGTTGCGGTCCGCAAATTGTTGTGACGGGATTGAGTACGGCCCAGATGAAATTTGCGACATTGTTGGCAGGAAGGGAAGTTTGTGGAATAGAAATATGTGGTTGAATGGAAGGAGGTGGTATAGAAGCGTGTTGGAGAATAGATGAGATCGGATTTGATAGTGGTATAGATGGTAAGGAGGAAGAAGGTGGGATGGAGACCACGGTGGGATGTGCCGCGGGTGGTATTGATTGAGCTTGGATGATTGATGGGGCTACAATTGATTGAGTCTGAATAATAGGTGCAACACTTTGTGTGGGAGTGAGGTCTCCTTGTGGTTGTTGGGCGAGAGCGGATCTATTAAATTCAAGTGGAAGTTGAGCTCCCTTTTCAAGGAGATTTTTTAGAAGTGCAGTAGGATTGTGTTGAATAAACTTTTCCATCATCTCTTGGTTATAAGAATCCGCTAGGAAAGTTTGCACTTCCGGAGAAAGTTCATCTTGGCTAACCATGTTAGGATTTTGGCTTTGATCTTGATTGCTAGGTTGCCCACTTTGTGTAGGATCTTGTGTGGGATCTTCATATAGGGCACTAATGTCCGGCATGCCATATTGTTGTTCAGCCATCTTTCTCTTTTGGGATCGAGTTGTAACCATACATGAATAACCTTGGAAAATTTTGGAGGGGGAAATTTGTGATGAAAGGACTTAGCAAGATATTTGTGGAATTTTGGATTTTGTCTTTTATGACAAGGGATTTTGTTGATTGGTATGGTTCTTGGATTAGAGCCCGGATTTGATTAGGATTTGACACCTTAGTCCTTGGATGAGGATTTTAGGTGGTGGATGCAACCACAAGTAAGGTGATGGCCAAGTTGTGTAGAATTTAGACCTTGGATTGATGAATAAAAAGCCTCTCTTATACCAAGGGTTGACTAATGACCCTAAGCAAAGTAAAGACGTGAGTTAAGAGTCTTGATCGACTCAAAAGGATTAGGCAAAAGGTACTTGGAGACAATTCCCCTTCAAGTACGAGAGCCAATTGATTAATGATGAGGTCTAAATGGAATTTCACAAGGCATGTAACCTTAACGCGAGGTTAAATTGGATTAGAGGATGATTGGATTTGAATTTTGATAATTGATTTGATAATGGTTGGAGATTCATTTAATGTGCTAAGTCCTTAGGAAATTTGAGGATGATTTATGGAGGAGGTATGATAGTGATGGCTTAGAAGAAACTTGATGACTAGGTTGTCTTTGACATGAACATGACTTAATGGAGGATCGATTTGAATGGCAAGTTGCATGAAGGGATACGACCACCCTGATTTGGACGATAGTAGGTGTTTCAAAGGACAAACTTGAATGTTGATGGAGAGGATGAACTCTTAGCTTCTCTCTTGGGTTTTATGAAACATGGGATGGACAGAGTGTTGACGCAATTTTGGACTTTATGCGGGTAATGACTTGGACAATTGTTTGTGTCTTAACAAGTTTTTGCAAAGTGTTTGGGGATAGTGATGTGTTTTTAGTCTTCTCTTGGCAAGTATGTATCAAACAAAGAAAACACAATGATCAAATGCATATTATCTCAAAGACACTCATGCTCATATACAACATTCTTAAGGCTGGCAAGGACAATAGTCATTGGATCCCAATCGGTTTCCCAGCTACGCTTACCCAGAGCAGACACTTAGATGCTTGACCCCACTGGCTCCCCTCCACGGCACTCACTTCTCGGGACATCCAAGCATCAATTCCCATGAAAACTCCTCAAGGCGAACTTTGTGTCTCTACTAAGGGTCATAAAAATGTGGGCGTGGGTGGCTTTGGAGGTCCGACCTCCTGCACCAATGGCTAGAAGGTTTTTGGCCACTATGAACAAGGTGTTTAGTAAGTCTTCCCGTTAGGAGCTACCCTTCGAAGTTGCGCAAGAGCAATTGAGGCCTATATCCCAACGAAGCACCAAGAACTTAGTAGTCACGCAAGCGTGATTGAGATCTCTAAGATCCTACTAAGCACCCAATGTGAGAGTGAACTCTCATATAACCCCAACCATTGACCCTTTCGTAGTCAATGGCCTATTTATTATAGCGAGTTGGGAACCCCAGGTCCGGGTGTACTCACTTGGGTCATTCCCCTCTTACCTTCTCAAAGAGCAAGTTGGGTGGGCAGGCCCGCTAAAGGTAAGCACGCAATCAAACAAGAAAAGGTTGGAGGGTCTGGATTTCTAATCGTCTAGTAAGACGAGAGCATACTCTCCTACCTTTACGTTTTTCTTAAAGATACATAAGACAATGGTTCATTCCATTTTAATTAATATCTAGGTGCCTAATTTAAATAAATGCACAATATTTGGTTGAATCAGCTAGGCAACCTGCAAAACAACTTGATTAGTAGTTTGAAATTGGAGTCTTCAACAAGCGTCCTGCAAAAGACAACAAAATGACAAAAAATATTAATTTTTTTGGGGGGGGGGGAATAAGTAGAAAAACATGAATAAAAACTTTTTTACTAATGACAAATGTGGATTTGGAGGAAAATTTGATGGGTAAATGGGGTTTGACTAGGTTTTTGCTACTTTCCAAGGGATAAGCAAGCAAAAAATGGGGGTTTTGGAGGAGAGATGAAGGAATGGAAAAATTTGTCCAAGACGGACAAAGAAGCAAAAGTTGGAGATGGACAACATGGAAAAATTTGGAGGTGATTGGATAAAAGGGGAAGGAGTTATGGCAAACCCTAAATATGGAGGAATGTGGGTTTTCGGGCTTCAAAAAGTGGATTTTGGGATAAGACCCCCAAGGAAGGAAATGTGCAAAATGGCAATGCGGGGGATCTAGTGAAGTTTGGAGGAAAATGGAGTGAAGCTAAAGCAGATATGGTGAAAATAACAGAGCAGATAACAGCAGACAGTCGCACTAAACAGAGCAGATAGTCGCGCTAAACAGATAGAAAAGTGCCAAAGGTCTGGATTTCTAATTGTCTAGATAGACGAGCATACTCTCCTACTTTCACACTTTCCACAAACACAAAAGACAGATTATTTAAAACTAAACAGATGATTAAAACTAAACAAAATTACGGACAGACAGATTATTAAGACTAAACAGATGATTAAAATAAACAGAGCAGCTAAGAGACATATTATTAAAAACTAAACAGATTATTAGAACTAAACAAAGCAGTTTACAGACAGATTATTAAAACTAAACAGATTAGATAACAGAAAAGGAAAAAATGCAGTCGTGTTGATATTCAAATTTTTTTACAAAAACACTCTCGTTGAAGCAGAAACAGAAAATAAATAGAAGTGATAAAATGCAAAAGAGGAAGAATGAGGAGATAGAAGAATTTTATGGGTGGACGCCCAAAATTTTTTGAATTTCTCTTGTAGTCGCGTCGAACCCGAGGTGCTCGCGCTGATTAACAGGCGCTTGCATTGATTCAGAAACAGTTGTGCTAATGCAGAAACAGTTGTGAACATGTGGAAAAAAAACTTCACAAAAAAAACTCAAAAAAAATCGTTAAATTCGGGATGTGGTTCCCACCAGGCGTGCCAAAATGAAGAGGGGAAAAAGACCTATGAGGTGGATTAGTTAATGAGCATGCAAGTCAACATATAATCATATGAAATCAAAGACATACTTTGAAATGCTTAAAACAAGAATAAGAATGCATATACCTCAAAAACCTTATACCTTCTCCTTTGGATGGAGCTTGATGAAGTGAAGGTGCCCTTGGATGATGCTCCACTTGATGTGCTCCTCTTGCTTGCTTGATGTGGATGGCTCTCCAATATTATGCACAAATGAGATGGATCTTGGAGGATGATGGAAATGAGATGATTAAGTGTGGATGTAGGATAATTTTGACATAATAAGGATGCTAAAATGATTTTCCTAGGCTCAAAAGGGCAGCATAAGATTACTGAACTTGGAGATGAAAAATGAAGGGATGGAGTCCTCAATTTATAAGAGGAGGAGAGGAAGAATGGACGGTTGAGATGGATTCAAGATGAAGGGCTAGGATTGCTTGTGAGCTCACACAAGGTCCAAGAGAGGGTGTGGAGGCCAAGAGATATGTCTTAAAGGCATTTCTTGTCTCCACACTCCCCAAGGTACATTGGGAAGACTTCCCAAGGTACCTTGAGAAGAGCAAAGTGCATTGGGAAGACTTCCCAATGTGCCTTGAGAGGAGTAAGGGATGTGACATTCCTTGAAGAATGGGGAGGAGGAATTTAAAATTCTCCAAAAAGGGATAATCATGGGGATTGGAGGAATAAGAAGGAATTAAAAATTCATTGGGAGAGGAGATGCCTAGAGGATTGTGAGATTTTGAAAATCTCACATTCACCTAGGAAAAAAGCATTGAAAGCTAGTGGTTGGATGGAAGGGACAAGGAGTTGACTTCGTGGCTAATCATGATGATTAGCCATTAGCAACTCATTAGGAGGGGGATTAGAGGAATGTTAGTTGGGATTAGGATTTGTAGGAGGATTTGACTAGGAGAGAGAATGAGTGGAGGGAATTAAAAATTAGAAGAATAAGGTTAAGTGAGTTTAGGGAGTTTCTAGAAGACTTTATTAGGTTAATGATGAATTAAGAAGATGGTTTGTAGGAATCATGTGGGTTAACTAATTAATTGAAATTAATTAGCTAAGAGGGAGATTTGTGAGGATTTAATTTTTAGAAGAATAAAGAAAGGGATTGATTTATTAAATAAATCAGTCACATACCATAGTGACAATATTAATTATATTTAATTAATATTGAAGAGAATTTGAATTAACATAATTAATTAATTAATTATGTGAGGAATTAAAAATAATTATTTTTAAGTGTCTACATTAGCCAAGTCAAGATTGAGGGGATCAACATTGGTTTGGTGGAACATGATGCAAGAAGAAAGGGTGCAAGTAGGTAAGAAAAAAATAACTTCATGAGAGTGTATGAAGATAAGGATGAAAGCTCAATTCCTACCAGGATATTATGAAGTCCAAATCCACAAGAGACTACAAAAATTTTTACAAAGGGAACTGGATGTCAATGCATACACCGAGGAATTCCACAAGCTAAGTTTGAGGGCTAGAAAAACATGAGAATGAAGTGGAGAAATTGGCTAGATACATGAATGGCCATAGGCAAAACATTCAAGATGAAATAAGCATCCTCACACCAGACACTATTCATAATTGTTTTCAGTTGGCATTAAGGGCAGAGGAAAAGATCAAAAGGAGAAGTGAGCAAAATCAGAAGCATAGAGGTGGTAAGAATTTCAGAGGTAGAGGAACCTTTGGTAGAGGGCGGAATGCTACAAGAAATGAAGAACATCAAAACCAAGAAGGAAGTGGGGACTCACAAAGAGGAACATATAGAGGATCCTTTAGAGGGAGAAGCAATTTTAGGGGTAGGTTTGGAAGCTCGGGGAGAGGAAATAAAATCCATGAGTAGGTGCCCAGGAAAAGCCTCAAATTCAACAAGCTCATACATGGGTGAATGAAGGACTCAGTTAGTGCAACAGGAGGATACTCAAAGTAAGACCTCTCCAATCAGTAAGGCAGGGTCAGTGACAGATGGAGAAAATTTAATGATGAGAAGAACAATGCTAAAGATACCCCAAGCTCAAGAGCCACCAGAGAGGAAAAGTTTATTTAGGACCACTTGTAAGTCACATGGGAAAATTTGTAATTTGATTATGGATTCAAGTTCCACAGAGAATATTGTCTCAGTTGAAATGGTGGATAAGCTCAAACAGAAAAGATTACCTCATCTCACTCCCTATGGCGTGTCATGGCTCAACCAGGGTCAACATATCTTAGTTGATGAACAAGCATGGGTGGACTTTGAAATTGGTGACTAGAAAGACAAACTTCTATGTGACATATTGCCTATGGATGCTTGTCATTTGCTTTTGGGTCGTCCATGGCAATATGATGTGAAAGCCTATAATGATGGAGAAAAGAACAGTTATCTCATTACGAAGATGGAAAGAAGTATCAAATGGATCCATTACCTGATCCAAAGGAGGAGAAACAAGTAGGGTCACGTGTTATGTTGCTGAGTGGTAAAGAGTTCCTTAAAGTATTAAAACAAGAGGGTAATCATGGCTATGCTACAGTGTTAAAGCCTAAAGATGAAGCTAAGGCAGATCCAATGAGTGAAGTGCCTCAAGAAGTGCAAGGTCTACTAAAGCAATATGCAGAAGTCATAGGAGATAATATGCCTAATTCTTTGCCTCCAATGAGGGATGTAAATCATCAAATAGACTTGATACCAGGGGCAAATCTGCCTAACAAAGCTGCTTATAAAATGACACGTAGTCAAAATGAAGAGATCACCAAACAAGTGCAAGAACTCTTAGACAAAGGGTTTATTAAAAAGAGCTTGATTCCTTGTGTTGTACCCACTATTATAGTGCCTAAGGAGGAAAATGGAGGATGTGCATTGACTCAAGGGCAATTGATAAGATCACTATAAGATACTAATTTCCCATGCCAAGGATAGAGGACCTATTAGACAATCTAGGTGGAGCATTCTACTTCACAAAGGTGGACTTGAAGTTTGGTTATCATCAGATATGGATCAGACCTGGTGATGAATGGAAGACAACCTTTAGAACCAATGTAGGCCTATATTAGTGGTTTGTGATTCCTTTTGGCCTCACTAATGCACCTAGTACCTTTCAAAGGCTCATGAATGAAGTCTTAGTTGAGTTTACTAGCAAAATTGTTATTGTGTATCTTGATGACATTTTGTTCTTCAATAGGTCCAAGGAGGAACACCTTAAGCATGTGGAGATGGTCTTGAAGAAGTTGAAGGAGGTTCAACTCAAAATCAACCTTGAAAAATGTGAGTTCTTGAAAATAGAGTTAGTTTACCTTGGTTTTGTCATTTCACAAGGTTGTTTAAAGATGGATCCAAGTAAAGTAGAAGTAATACTTAATTGGCCTATACCTAGGGGCATAAGTGATGTTAGAAGTTTTCATGGAATGACATCTTTTTATAGGAAGTTTGTGAGAAACTTTATCCATGTTTGTGCTCCTATACTCAACACAATTAAAGGAGGGATTAAGTATCAATTTAAGTGGACAGAGGAAGCCAATAAGGGTTTTAAATTGTCGAAAGCTAAGATAGAAGAGTTTCCAACCCTTAGATTGCTTGATTTTAGTCAGTTGTTTACAGTAGAATGTGATGCTAGCCAAAGGGCAATAGGGGTTGTTTTAAGCCAAGAAGGTCATCCTATAGCATTCTTCTCAAAAGCCAAGCAAAGATACTCCACATATGATTTGGATTTGTATGCTATGGTGCAAGCATTGAAGAAGTGGCATCATTATTTGCTGCCCAAAGAGTTTGTAGTTTACACTGACAACCATGCCCTTAGTTTCCTTAATGGGCAAGAGAAGTTGAATCAAAGACACCTAAAGTGGGTTGAATACCTATAATCCTACACCTTCACTATCAAGCACAAAAAGGGCATTACAAACAATGTAGCTGATGCATTAAGTAGGAGAGTCATGACTATGCAGGAGATGATGAGTTGAGACATTGGCATATTTTTACTCTTAGAAATCTTAAGCTTTTGTCATATTTTGATTTACATAATAGTAATGATGTAACATGTTTTGTCTTTGCCAGTTTATTCATGTACCCATGTTATTCATTCCTGTTGCCACGCGGATTGTTTAGGCAATATCATGTGTGAAATTAATAGATGTTTTGATTAATTAAAATAGATGTGTATGTTCTTGTATGTTATTTCTTTTTGAGATTGTAGGAATAAATTGATGTTCTTAGGAAGTCTCTCTTGTCGGGCTAGTTGCAGTAGGAGACATTCAAGGAGAGACTGAAAGATCGAATCAGCAGAAATGTTGATGAGCATAAGGAATGGTAGAGGAAAAGTAATTGTGCAAAGTTTACTGATGTCTTACTCAAAGTAGACATTAGTGTTGAAAACACCACCATGATGTGTTATGATTGTGGCTCGGTTTATATCTACATTATCAGCAACTTAACTCTATCTGTTTCCTTTCTTGATTAGTTATCTGCCTCTTCTAATTGGTGTGATCTGTGTAATAGGAAGTAGTTGTTTTCTTTTAAATAAAGGTCTTTATCTCTTTTTGGAGGTTAGATAGAAAAGAGAGAAAGCAAAGAAGAGGATTTTTGGGAATAAAGTTACAAGTGTTTTGAGTTTCTTTTGATGTTGAATCATGTAATGACTTCCGAAGAACAATGAATAAAAATATGTTATTCTGAGCACTTAGAGTTGTTTTTGGGAAGCCTTGAATCACTCATCCAAGGGGGGCCACTTGGTGAGTGTTCATGTTCCTTTGTTAAGATTAGTTTTCTTCTTTAGTTGTAGTAGATGTTCTTGCATTGACTGTTCCTACAACCATTGGAAATAGATCCACTGACTGTTCCTGCAGCCAAACCAAAATAGAGTATTTTTTGTTTATCAGTATTGAACTTAGCCAGTATTGCTTGAATGAATTTATGTTACTGCAAAAGTTTTCCTGTAGCCTTTCAATAGTTTCATTCTTGCTTATATTTTCCATATAATGTTAGTTGTTGCAGTAATGCAGAGTAGTTGTTGTAGGAACTTAGTCCATATATAGTGCAGACCCATTTCAAGTATTACATTCCTGGGTTGACAATCAAATGAACACTAGCTATGGAAATAGTGACTTTACCAAGTGAATATCCAAACTTCGGGTTGAGACTTCAACTAGAGTTATTATTCTTATTGTTGGGTTGAATAGGAGATACAATTGCAAAGTGTGTGATTAACTGAGTTAAAAGACCTCTACAAGGATGATAAAGAGTTTATAGAGATATATGTTGTTTGTACTGATTTTTCTAACACCTCACATGTCTCTTATTCAGAGTATATAATACAAGAGGGTTTGATGTTCAAGGGACACTTTCTTTGCATTCCCCAATGTTCTATGAGACAAAATATTATCCAAAAAAAGCATCAAGGAGGTCTAGGAGGTTATTTTTGCATAGATAAAACTATGGAGCAGGTTAGTAGGTTTTTCCATTGGCCCAAATTGCAATCAGAAGTGAGAAGGTTTGTAGAACAATGTGAAATTTGTCAAAGAGAAAAAGGTTCATCAAGTAATGCAGGTCTATACCAACCTTTGGTCATACCTCAGAGGCCTTGGGAATGTTTCAGCATGGATTTTGTGTTAGGCTTACCAAGAAATCCAAGGGGATTTGATAGTGTGTATGTAGTGGTTGATAGGTTCAGCAAAATGACACATTTTATACCTTGCAAGAGCACCAATGATGCCACCTACATTGCAGGACTCTTCTTCAAGCAGATAGTTATAATTCATGGCCTTCCAATCAGCATAGTCAGTGATAGGGATGTGAAGTTCTTAAGCCACTTTTGGAGGACACTTTGGAGAAAGTTGGGCACAAAATTATCCATTTCATCTGCCTATCATCCTCAATCAGATGGTCAGACAGAGGTAGTCAACAGATCCTTGGGTAATCTGCTAAGATGCCTTACCAAATAACATGGGCAGACTTGGGATTTGGTAATCGGCTAGGCAGAATATGCATACAATGACTCATTTAACCGAAGCACAAGTAAAAGTCCCTTTGAGATAGTGGTTTTCATCCAAGGGGCATACTAGAGCTCAAAGATCTCAATTCTATGGCACCTAAGAGTGTACAAGGAGACAATTTTGCATGAGGTATCAAAGAAGTGCATGATAAGGTAAGGTAGACCTTACAACAAAAGTCTGATCAGTATAAGATGAATGCTAATAAAACAAGAAGGAATGTGCAATTTAAGATTTGAGATTTGGTCCTAGCATACCTAAGGAAGGAGAGACTTCCAAAAGGGAAGCCTATTAAGCTATTGATGAAGAAGATTGGGCCTCTCAAGGTGGTGCACAAATATGGACAAAATTCATATAAAGTTGAACTCCCTCCCACCTTGGGTATTTCCACTATCTTTAATGTATGTGATCTCTATCCATACAAGGGAGAATCACAAACACATCAGTTAGACACTTCATCATAGGGTACTGAAGATTGGGTGAGAGATTTGCTACCATGCTAACCGGTCAAGTTGGAAAGTATCTTGGACACCAAGGTAGTAAAGAAGATAAGGAAAGGAGTATGCAAACATTATCTTGTAAAATGGACAGGGTTACCTGAATTAGATGCTATGTGGATGTCAGAATCAGATATACTTCAACATGGTGTGGAAATTACAGACCTCTTAACTCAAGGGACTTGAGTTCTTTGTCCCAAGGGAGTATGGTGCAGGACACACATCACTCCAGGCAATTTTGGTTTATTATAAGTTTTTGTGTTGTCCCTCAAGTTGTAATAATGGACCAAACATTTGGGACTCAATGGAGCCATGGTTGAATTGTCCAAGTTTTAGTTGTGTTCAGGATGTGATTTCCTAGGAAGTTGTAATGTTGATGTTGGTCATAGATACACTACTCTAGAATAGATTCATCATGTAATAGGGTTAAATGCATTGTTATTAGGTCTCCTAGAGTGCATAGAGGGCCTTTGGAGCCTTGTAGGACACTGAAATGCAAAGTTGCGTTCTCAAGAGGAAAAGATGTAAAGTTGCTAAGCAACATTTTGGAAATTTTGCAAAAAGTTGCATTTTTGTTGATTGGTGGTTAAATTTGGTTCAAATAACTGAATCATGAGCATATAAGCCAAAAAAAATTCATTGTATGGGTTAGAGGATTTGGAATGCAAAAGAAAGGTGATTGAGTTGTAAGGAAATCTTGTTTGGACATCGTTTTGACAGTTTTCTTTGTTATTGTTGCATTGTACGGTCTAGTACAGACTTAGAAGAAGAATATCATTGTAGGGCATGAGATTTTGTTGAGTCCAATTTCTAATAAAGTATATTAGCAAATTTGGTTGTGTCTTGTTGCAGAGATCTAATCCATTCTCTATGACTAGGTGTACAACCCTTGCAAACTAGGGTTTAAGGGAAAAATGGCTCTTACCTAAGCATCCATTGATGGAACCAGTTGAAATCATGTGGAATGCTATTTTAATGTCTATACATATGTTTAGAGTAGGTGTTTTGGTTTTGTAGGCCTTTGTGGTGTTTCTACAATGATACCCTAGGCTCACAGCTAGGAGTTGGTGAGTTTGGGACAACAGAATATGTGCGATTTCTAAGCATATGTGGATTGGTAGAAGAGAATTTGGCCCATGGTTGGATACCCCTATGAGTGCCCTTAAATAATCCATGATTATTTTTGGCAGATGTTTTGACCGGTGAATTTTTCTAAGGCCATCTTTGTAAGTCACCTGGATAGGCTTAAAACCCTTGAAAATAGGACATCTTTGGTTACCCCATGTGTATGGAGAATCCATATGGAATTTTGAAATATTGTTTGTAACTCTGAAAAGGGTACTTGAATTTGTAAGTTATTTGTGGCATTGTGTGGGAATATTTCAAACTAATCCTTGAAAAACTGTCATAGGAGGGTTAGTTGTATTAGGCCTATTTGGAGCCGATACAGACAAAGTGAGGTTGGGAAAGCTTGGAGATGGGATTGAAGGTTCTCAAACCCATAAAAGACATCAAAGACACTATGTAAGTTCATGTTACTCACATAGAACAGGTTGGAGAAGTAAGATCCTTTGCAAAGGTTGTTGGAGCCTTGGGAGTGTGTTAGGGATTGAGGTGGAATCCTCAATAGGAAGATTTTTTTGTTAAATATTAGTGGCTATACCTTGGAGGCAAGAAAAAATTAATTAGGCCTTGAAGGTCTAACTAGAAAAACCCCTACCAAGTACCATTGGATGGGCTTGAGGAGTTAGAGGGTTGATGAGAGCAACGAAGACAACTAGGTGATTAGGAGCAGCTCCAAGACTCTCTGCATCAGAAAGGTAAAAGAATTTTGGGTACTCCACCCACATTTTTGAAGAACATCAATATAGTGGAAATTGAACCACTGGTTAACACAAATGTATAGACAAATACAGAGACACCAGTATAACACTGATTCACCCCCCCCTCCCTCTCTGTGTTATTGGTTTCCAACACTTCCTTCTTTCCACGCATAATCTACAATAAAAGATCACTTCCATCACCAATCTGCAATAAATTTTTCACTCTTCTCTGCAATAAAGTATTGGTTTCATGGAGTAAGTCAATTTCATATGAGACATGAGTAGTAGTGAGTCTTATCAAAACAATCTTTCGGCAGACTTTGACTACAACAAGATTTTTCAGAATATTTAGTACTTTATCATGATGGCAACATTATGACCAGATCAAACATGTTAATATTGTTGGCAATATGCAGGAATTTATTATGTGTTGTCGGTGATGTCAACACTGCTCCGGTTGGACATGGTTTTGGCAGAGGTTATCAGAGATTCTACTCCGGTATGTTTAGCTTGTTGGATGTGGTTTTGGTAGGATATATAAGATGATTACATGTATATCATATTCAATTAGTTCATGATTTGGTGCTCTGGAAGTGATTGATTATGTTCTAGTTTGCTAGTTGCTATTCTTGGTCCCGGTTGACAATATTTGATGAAATGGTTAAGTGGTTTTGATCTAGATTCTACAAATGGTTCTTAATGTGTTGAAGGTGTTTTTTATCATGTCCCAATTGTTTTGTGGCCTCGCATTGGTTGGCATGACAATTTGGTGATCCTATTTGGACCTGGTTGGATATTCTGTGTTATTGACACTTAGGGTTTTTCCCGGTTGATGTAACGTGTTGTGGTTGATCTCAGCGGGATTTCTGGTGGATGTAATTGTTTGGGAATTTGAATTAGGTTCATGCTATTTAATGTAAATCATAATATTGATCTGGTGGTCAATCTTTGTATCAGGTGATGTGATTTTTATAATTATGAGTTGAGGGTTGAGGTTTTAACCGACCTTGTTATCGAGGTTGATTATTTGTATATAGAGGAGATATGTTTATATAATTTTTGTATGAGGATATGAATTATGTCTGCATTATCAGAGAGAGGTAAATGTGTGAACAAGGATAAATCATTCAGCGAAGTGTTGTGGAGAGTTTGGTGTTGCAGGGCAGACACTGTGCTTAACTAGAACTGTAACCAAGCATTTGGAGATGCTACTTTCAAAGTTCATTTCCTCTGGATTATAGTCTGATGTTTATGTAAGTCAATGAGGCTTCCCTTTTGTGTTGAGGAGTGTCCTCTAGGTCGTTGGCCTGATGGCAAGTGCAATACCCATTGTAATATTTTCACATACTATTGCAAAAGTATTATTTGACTATGGGTAGGGATTCCCACAGTGGTTTTTCCCTTCACTAGGTTTTCCACGTAAAAAATATTGGTGTTGTGTGTTGTGTACTCTCATGCTTTATCTTTCATTGTGTTGTTTTCATTTTGCTTCGGTAAAAGGTTTATTATCTACAATAATTGTTTAACTTGTGGAAAACTGATTCACCCCCCCTCTCATTTTTCTTCTGGTTCATTCTAACAATTGGTATCAAAGTGAGATCCTCTTTGTAGAAGCTTAACCGCTTTGAGGAGATCTGATGGCATCAAGTTCTTCATCTAATTTCTACTCGAAGGAGAGTCCTAGATTTGATGGTACAAATTAAAAATTATGGAAGGAGCGAATGAAGATTCATCTGAGATGTCTTGGAGATGAGATATGGGAGATAACAGAAAATGGTTATACACCTCATGATCCTAGTTCTGGAACTCTGACACCTAGTGATGAACAGAAGAATGTTGATAATGATGGCAGAGAAAATAAGCATTGTTAAGTGCTCTATCAGATGAAAAATTGTTGAATGTCATAGAGCTAGAAAATGCAAAGCAGATCTGGTTGAAGCTTGAAACTCTATATGAAGGCGACCAAGCAGTAAAAATTGCAAAACTTGAAGGTTACCAGGTGAGATATGAAAATTTCAAGATGGAAGAAGATGAAAGGATACGTTATTTTATGGATAGAGTGAATGAGATTGTCATGGGAATCAAATGTTGCGGTGGAACAGTTAATGAAGATGAGGTTGTTTCAAAAATTCTAAGATTTTTACCTCTGGCTTACAAGATGAAAGCTACTGCAATAAATGAACTCTGAACAATGTCAAATACCCCTATTACCAGAGATACATTACTTGGGAAATTGACTTCTTTTGAACTTGAAGAGCTTGGAGATCAGAATGCTATCAAAACAGAAATTGCATCTGCCTTTGGTAAGCATAAGATAGATTGGAAAGAGTTATATGCTAAAGAGATGGAATACACTGAAAGAGAAAATAGAGAACTTGAAGAATTGGAAGCCCTAATTGCCAGAAGAATCCCTAAAGGACTGGTTGGAAGTAAGTATAAAGAAAAAGTTTCATTTAAATGTTTTTCATGCAATAAGATTGGTCATTTTGCTTCTAGATGTCTTGAAAGAGCTGCAAGGAATCATGAAAGATTTTTTAGGAATTATAAACCTAATCTGAAATATCAGATCAAACCTAAATATAGAAGGAATAAGGATAAATCATGTTACTATGCTGGTGATGATGATTTTGGTATTACTGATGATTCTAATGATGATGAACTTGTAAATGGATCCGGTAATGGAAGCTTAGGTAGTGGAAAAGATTGGGTCTTTATTGCTATCAAGGATGAATCTCCGGAACCTGTCAATGATACAATTCATACTGAGGAGAAATCCCTATCTGCCAGAATTGAAGAGAAAGATGAATGGGTTATAGATAGTGGTTTCTCTCACCATATGACTGGTGATAAGAGGAAATTCCTAACTCTGCAAGAATTTTTGGACTAGTTAGATTCAGAGACAACAAGGCATGCAAGATCAAAGGAAAAGTAACAATATCCCTAGATGGTAAGACTAATACTTATAATGTTTATTATGTTGAAGGTTTAAAGCATAATCTCTTGAGTGTAGGATAGATGGTGGATAGAGGATTTCATTTGCAATTCAAAGATGGAAAATGCAAGATTATCAATAGATTTGGAATGGAAATTGCATCCAGAAATCAGACCAAAGGTAATATCTTTCATTTGAACTCTGGTGAGAAGACTTGATTGCTCAAATTGATGAAAGTTGTTTGTGGCATAAAAGGATGTGTCATGTGAATTTTGATTACATAGTAAAGATCAGTTCAACCCAAGCTGTCAGAGATTTGCCCGATATCATCAAGCCTCATAATCTGGTAAGTAGAGAATGTCAAATGGGTAAGCAAGTTAGAACTTCTTTCAAAAGAATACATGATAGATCTAATGAAATTCTTGATCTTATTCATACTGATCTATGTGGTCTGGCAAGGAATAAAAGCTTTCAAGGAGATAGATACTTTATGTTGCTTATTAATGATTACTCTAGAATGATGTGGGTTGCATTTTTGAAAGAAAAATTAGAAGCCTTTGAAAAATTCAAAATATTTAAAGCTATGGTTGAGACAGAAACAGGATTGAAGATAAAATGCTTAAGATCAGATCAAGGTGGTGAATTTACATCTGGTGAATTCAACAATTTTTGTGAGAAATATGGAATCAAAAGACAATTATCTGCACCTAGAACTCCATAGAAGAATGGAATAGTGGAAAGAGAGAACAAAACTATCTTAGATGTTGTAAGGACAATGATGATGGAAGCCAAATTTCTTGATATTTATTGGAGAGAAGTTGTCAATAGTGCAGTCTACACTTTCAACAGAATACACATAAAAGGTGATACCGGTAAGACTCCTTATGAATTATGGTTTGGTCATACTCCTACTGTCAAGTATTTCAAGATTTTTGGAAGTAAATGGTATATCAGAAGAGATGATGGACTAGGGAAAATTGATCCTAGATGTGATGAAGGAATATTCTTAGGTTATTCTACTAAGAGAAAAGCATATAGATGTTTTAACAAAAGATTGCATAGGATAGGGAAAAGCATAAATGTCAGAGTGGACGAGCAAAGTAAAAATCAGATCAGATCATATGACTATGGACCACAAGATGAGATTGTCAGATTAGAACCGTTAATGAAAGAATCAAATCAGAGCATTGATCCAGTTGCTCCGGTAATATCAAAAAATTCCACACTAATTGTTGAAGAGCATAAACAGTCAGAAAGTCGAGATAATCCAAAGACTCCCAGGTATGTAAAGCTGGATCATTTTGAAGATCAGATCATTGGAGATAAGACAAAAGGTGTGATGACAAGAAGAAGATTAGTTGCTGAAGAAATATGTTTAATCTCTCAAATTGAATGAGAATTAGTCATTGAATCATGTAAAGATGAGAATTGGATGAAAGCAATGTAAGAGGAATTAAATCAGATAGAAAAGAAAAACACATGGGAATTGGTTCCTAGGCCTAAAGATAAAAATATTATTAGAACTAAATGGGTATTCAGAAACAAATTAATGAAGAAGGATAGGTTGTAAGAAATAAAGCTAGATTAGTTTGCAAAGGATACTCACAACAAGAAGGAATTGATTATGATGAAACTTATGCTCTAGTTACAAGGATTGAAGCAGTAAGACTATTTCTTTCCTATATTGCACACAAGAACTACAAGGTATATCAAATGGATGTCAAATGTGCATTCCTAAATGGAGATATTGAAGAAGAAGTCTACATTGAGCAGCCTGATGGATTTTCACTATCAGAGGACAAGGACATGGTTTGCATATTAAGGAAAGCCTTATATGGATTGAAACAAGCCCCTAGAGCCTGGTATGCTAGATTGGATAAACATATTTTGAAGCTTGGATTTAGCAAAGGTAATGTTGATAGCAACTTATATTATAAGATTGAGCATGATGACATATTAATCATTGAATTCTTTATTGATAATATCATTTTTTCAGGAGAAGAAAATTTATGCATGACATTTGATGATGACATGAAGAATGAATTTGAAATGTCTATGATTGGTGAGATGAAATTTTTCTTAGGCTTGCAAATTACTCAAACTGATAAAGGTATTTTCATTTGTCAAATTAAATATGTGAAAGAATTGCTAAAGAAATTTGAACTTGAAAATTCAAAACTAGCTGGAACCCCTATGATAATCATTGCAAACTGTCAAAGAATGATGAATCTCCTAAAGTGAACTCAATTAGATACAAATCAATAATTGGTGGACTACTGTACTTTACTCAGACCAGACCAGATATAATGAATGTTGTCTACATTGCTTCTAGATTTCAGTCTGATCCAAGAGAAAATTGTGATATTGTTGTCAAAAGGATATTCAGATATTTGAAAGGAACAACAGATCATGGGTTATGGTATCCAAAGGATGATGATTTCATATTATGTGCCTATACAGACTCAGATTGAGCAGGAGATGTTGATGATTGAAAGAGCACTACAGGTGGTGCATTATTTCTTGGGAAGAAATTAGTCTCATGGCTTAGCAAAAAACAATCATGCACTTCATTATCTATTGCTAAAGCTGAATATGTAGATGTTGCAACAACTTGTACTCAGATATTATGGATGAAGCAAATGTTGAAGGATATAAAGGTAACTTATGATGAGCCTATTTTTATTCATTGTGATAATATAGTCACTATTGATAGGTCAAAGAATCCAGTATTTCATTCCAAATCAAAACACATATCTATAAGATATAATTTCTTGAAAGAAAAGGTTGAAGCAAAGGAAGTCAGATTGGTAAATGTGCCCACTTAGGGATAGATTGCATATATTCTAACAAAACCATTGCCTAAAGATACTTTTGAATATCTCAGAAATCAATTAGGGGTCACCACCCCTCCGAAAGAGACTTAGAGATGCAAAGATGCATCAATCTAGTGAGCTTATCAAAAATATATTCTGATCCGGGTTGATGAAATAGTGCTACTACTCAGGGGGAGTAGTTAGCTGATTGGTTCAACCCTTTGTCATTGATGTCAAAGGGGGAGAGATGTCCATATGAAAAACAAATAATCTTATTCTAGTAAGGGGGAGAGATCAGTCAACTCTTTTGGAGAGAGTTTCTTGGGGATTGCTGGCATTCCTTAGCACTTGGATGTTTTTCACATTCAGTGTTGTCATCAATACCAAAGGGGGAGATTGTTGGGAATATGCAATAATTAATTATGTGCTATCATTGATGTCAACAATGCTCTGGTTGGTTGTCAACATTGCTCTGGTTGGTTGTTGACCTGCTCCAGTTGGACATGGGTTTGGCAGAGGTTATTAGAGATTATGCTCCAGTATGTTCAGATTGTTGGATACGGTTTTGGTAAGATATTCATGATGATTACATGTATGTCATATTTAGTTGGTTCATGATTTGGTGCTCTAGAAGCTACTGATTATGTTCTAGTTTGTCGGTTGCTATTCTTGGTCCCAGTTGATGATATTTGATGAAATGGTTAAGTGGTTTTGATCTGGCTTCTAGAAATGGTTCTTAATGTGCTGAAGGTGTTCTTGATCATGCCCAATTGTTTGGTGGCTTCACATTGGCTGGCGTGAAGATATGGTGATCCTATTTTGATCTGGTTGGATATTTTATCTTATTGACACTAGGATTTTTCCCAGTTGATGTAACGTGTTGCGGTTGATCTCAACAGGATTTCCGGTGGATGTAATTATTTGGGAATTTGAATAAGGTCCATGCTATGTAATGTAAATCATAATATTGGTTTGGTGGTCAATCTTTGTATCGTGTGATGTAATTTTTGTAATTATGAGTTGAGGGTTGAGGGTTTAGCCGACCTTGTTATCAAGGTTGATGATTTGTATATATAGGAGATATGTTTATGTAATTTGTGTATGGGGATAGGATTTTTGCCTGCATTGTCAGAGAGAGGTAAATGTGCAAACAAGGATAAATCATTCAGCAAAGTGTTGTGGAGAGTTTGGTGTCGCAGGGCAGACATTGTGCTTAACTGGAACTGTAACCAAGCATTTGGAGATGCTACTTTCACAGTTCATTTCCTCCAGATTGTAGTCTGATGTTTATGTAAGTTGGTGAGACTTCCCTTTTGTGTTGAGGGGTGTCCTCTAGGTCATTGGCCTGATTGCAAGTGCAATTCCCATTGTAATATTTTTACATACTACTGCAGAAGTATTATCTGACTATGGGTAGGGTTTCCCACCGTGGTTTTTCCCTTTACCAGGTTTTTCACATCAAAAATATTGGTGTTGTGTGTTGTTTACTCTCATGCTTTATCTTTCACTATGTTGTTTTCACTCCATTAGAAGGTTTATTATCTACAATAATTGTTTAACTTGTGGAAAACTGATTCACCCATGCCCCCCCCCCCCCTCTCAATTTTCCTCCGGTTCATTCTAACAAATATATGTGGCAAGATACAATTGTAACTTGAGGATTTTATTTTATGTTGGTGTCAAGTCTTTGATTTTCTTTTGATTTGATCTTTGGTGGTGACATGTATTTTAGTGTATACAGGATGTCTTTGACTAGAGATTTTATCTCCAGAATGTCTTTGACTAGAAAGGCAAGGATGGGGGTATGTTTACCTATTTGTTGTTTGTGAATTGTATCTTAGTAATTCTATGGATTGTCCAAGGATATGAGGACATTATGGTGTGAATTTGGGCATTCCTTGTTTACAATTGTCTGATCTCCATAAAAATAATATGATGACTATCTAGGTTGAACATATATCTAGATGCTCGCAATACATTTTCCATAATAATCTCAATGATGATAATAGAACAAGAAGCTCATTCACCTCCATATCTTTTACCTTTCGCCACCCTTTCCCATGCTTGCCTCCATCATCCTTTCCCTTTCTTGTGTAGTCCAAAATCACATGGCTAAGTATAATGACACACCAAAAATATTTGCATTTCATGTAGTGTCCATCTAAATCATCACATGTTAGTATGCACCATACATATCATATACATAGAAATAATATTTACATCCATCCTGCATATCAATAGATTAATTGCATATATCATAGCATAACCATGTACATAACATCACATCCTACACACATCACTTGTTAGAACATCATATAAGTATCATTATCATATTGCATCTATCATATATCATTATAAGTGTGTAAAATTAACATTACATCATCATCATGCATGACATAAACATAAAAAGAACAAAAAAATCTTTGCACCTTATAAGCATCGCATCACGTCATAGGATCATCAACATCACATTTGCATCATACATCACATACGAAGCATCATATAGAATAAAATGCATCATCATAATAGACATCATAAACATATAGAATCATATATCATAAATGCATCACATGAGGACATAAGAATATAGTATTCGCATATATAGATCATCTCGCATATATCAAAAAATAATGTGTCATGATACAATGATGTCTGAAAATCATATGACTACAAAATCACCTGAAGGAAATCATATGACTACAAAATCACCTAAAGATGTGTAGAACCCCCCCATACCTTGCTTTAGATACATGCTACTTTGATTTATTAGACTACGATTGATTCATTTCATGTGGTTAATTTCACTAATCTATGTGAATGATCACATTCACGCAATCCTTGTTGTTAGACTATGTCATGTTGCTTATGTATTTCAAGACATGATTATTGCTATATTTCATTGAGTTGGATATTGATATTAGAATTGAGATACTTGCGACATGGATTCTATTTTGATGATTTATTATGATGCATTATGTGATGTTAATCAATGTTTTGATGATATCATTTGATTATTGACGATGTGAGATTATATGCATTGCTTGCTTGGGGTTTAGGGTGATAGAAATGATTTCATATTACTCATTCATGAGCTCCATACAATGTCACAATTTCCTATAACTAGTTGGGATTAGAGATATATATGCATACATACATACAAGACACACGTGCACGCGCACACATTTGTATACAACATGTTTTGGTGCAGGATTGTAGGTACTAGACATTGACTCCACCTGGTATCATAGGTTTGAGCATGTCTTTATAATTCCCAATAGTGGTAAAAGGAGATAGTGCAAGGCCCAAATTATACCCAACCCTAGCCATTGTCCCAATTTAGGAACGATTATCTAATTTTCATTTTATCCCGTCAAATTTGTCATGTGGACATGTTTAGATGTCGGTACTATTTTATAATTTATTTTAGTGTGATGTATTTTATGTAATTATTATTATTAATTATAGCCTATGTGTTGTAAATTAAATTAATAATTAATTAATAATTATTGTGGCTTTAAATGTAATTTTGTTAAATATATTTTCGCCGAGAGGCGATCTACAATGGAATCAATGTTGTCCGTAAACACAAAACACTTTTTCAAAAAAATTGACTGGTGAGTTGGCAGTACAGTGGCCCTGATGAAAGGAAATAATATCTGTCAAAGACACCTCACCTACAATAGCCAACATCCTAGAATCTGCTCCACGTTTGCATATTATCCTCCCATATTTAGGCCCGAACTTGAAACGACTGAGACATGCAACATGCACAAAAATTATTTTTAAATTTAAAATTGCATGTAGAAGGGAGTTCAATGCACCATTCAATCGTCTTTAAGGGTAAATCTTACAATATTTCTCCACATCTTGTAGCGCTTTTGATTTCTCCACATCTTGCAACACTCTGCATCTCTCCATTTTTCTCCCATTATTTTGCAGCATAATCATCGTTTGCACAGTCTATCCTTTTCTGAAATTTTTCTCTTTGGCATTGTTGAGAGTAGGACACCGTTGTGCAGAATCTTAAGTATTGTTTTAATATATCCATCAATGTTGCATTCAATTAGTTGTTGGTTCCATTCAACCATTAAAAACTATCATTCTTGTCACTATCTTTTCCTTCATTAGAAATTACCATCTTAAATAGGTATGCATTTTTAACGGTTGGTTCTTATTATAGGTGTCATTATAGTATTTCCGGAGATTTGGAAATGATATCAAATTACTACATTTTCTAAGACAAGTTGGTTTAAGGTTTTCTTTGAGGTAGTTGACTACCATATCATGCCCATCATAATCTACAGTGGTGCTATTTTGTAATCCTCATGCCTGGAAAAGCTAGAGTTTGGCGATGTTAGTGCAAGCTCTTATTCATATGAAAAAATTTAATGATTATTGTTGCTATCTGACATACAAGTTTAGCAATGGAAGTCTCTCGCCTAAATTGGTGACTATAATATAAATCACCCCTATTCAAAGATAGTGTTCAACTTCATGTTGTAGGTATTATTTGGAAATCAAAACATGGCACTCACAGTGAAGTCCATTCTTGGTGAGCAGATTAAGTACTACAACCAGCACCTCATGAAGAGAAAAAGAGACCTTGTATTGATTTATATATTTTAAATTACTTGTCATTGTATTGCACCTCTATTATGCATTTTTGTTACAATTTTGGTGTTTTTAAAGATCTTTGAATGTGAAGTCCGATAGACCATTCAACTCCAGACCATTCTGTCTTTCCAGCTATTGACAAAATTTGTATAATTTGGGGAATAAAACATCTGTCTGGATATGAGAAAAAAATTTCTATAATTGTTACAATTAATAATAAGATTAATATTAGCATTTCTCATGGATGCATCCATGTTGATGAACCAATTTAAATTTTATGCTTTTTCTTTATGTAATATTGTACCTCTATTTAATTTGCTGCAGAAATATTTTGCTCTTAGAGGCCCCGTTTTCATAACAAAACATGCTAGTGCACTTCGCTGTAAATATAAGACAATCTAAGACATCACAAACATAAATTGCAATTTGGAAGAACGTGAACAAATTAGGGAAAGAGAATCAAACATTCACAATCTTCTATATAATTAAAATGGACTTTGATATATCACTTGTAATATCAACTATTACAGTCTAACAAATTATAAAATTGGCACTTTTAAAGTGCAGATCATGGAAATGAACACATGGTCAGTGACTTTACGTGAAATTTTCCTGATAGATTTGCTTCCTGTATTACCCATCTTTTTGTCAAAACAAAACACCCCTACGCCAAACCTCTGTTCTAGTCTGAATTTTAATTTTGCTCAAGCAATGTTCCCTGCAGCATCGCTATCGACGTGACCAAAGTTTACCATAATTTCTATGTTATTTTTGTTTTTAAAAGGCAAATAATAAAAGTCCTTAATCTTTCTTTGTATCTAATATAAGTAGTTGTTCCTAGATAAACAATGAAAGGCACATAAAGCATTAAAGTCCAATTAAAAAAAACTATTAAAATTGATTAATGTGTCATTAAACTAAATAAAGAACCAAAGAAACCCTGAAAAAAAAACCCACCATACACATGGGAAAAAGTACAATAGATTTTGTTACTATGTAATTACGCATGTCACATACATGAGTGGGAATTAAATTCCAATTAACTTTCTTCATAGAATTGATTAATTTGAGATGTGGGGGACCAAAAATAATTATGTCAAGATGCATAACCACTACAACCACAACCATCCATCATAATTTTTATTCAAATGCAAATTAAATCTTGGTCCTCATTTAAATTGCCACCATAGAACTGGATTATTATAGAAAATGCATGGCCATTGCAATAGGCATTTAGCATGCCCGCAATAATATATTAGTAGTTTTTTGGAAAAATTCTACTTTCATTCTTCACAACTTTTTCTTCCTATCTTCATTTACAAATTACTAGGTTGAATTTTCCCACTCAAAAAGTTTTGATCTTCCAGATATTCCAAAAATTTAGTCACATATTAGTTCATTTGAATTCTGGGCCAATTTTTCATGATGTATTTGGAAAGGTATCATAATGTGTAGGTTACTTGAGCATGTAATAGTTTTGGAGACTGAGTTAATGAAATTGACTACAAATTGAGGGGAAAATTCAAAATCATCTTTAAACTCGCACCTACCCTTCTAGAACGTATATCGGGTGATATTAATGTCACCTAGTATTGCTAGGTCTTTGCATACTTTTGGATAGAAAATTATGACACACCCTATTTACTATGAATGTATGTTTTTATGTGTAGTTGTGTTAATTATTAGTTCTATTCATTCTGCTTTTATTATGAAGAAGTTCCCAATCTAAAAAAGATTTTCAAATTATTTTGATGATACAAAACAACTAGATTAAATAGATATCTCTCGGCGTATTTTACATAGATTTATTTAAAGATAGGTATACTAGTTTTAATATTGGATAATATCTAATAAATGATTTGTGATTTATGATTTATTATTTATTGTTTATTGTTTATTGTTTATTGTTTATTGTTTATTGTTTATTGTTTATTGTTTATTGTTTATTGTTTATTGTTTATTGTTTATTGTTTATTGTTCATTGTTCATTGTTCATTGTTCATTGTTCATTGTTTATTGTTCATTGTTTATTGTTTCTTGTTTGTTGTTTATTGTTTATTGTTTATTGTTTATTGTTTATTGTTTATTGTTTATTGTTTATTGTTTATTTATTTTTATTTTTTTTTGATCGGTAATTTTGTAGTATATTGATTCAGAAAAAGATATACAATCATCCAAGGCCATGCTAAGATATAAACATCGGCCCAAAATTTCACAATCCTAACCTACTATGGAGAACATTCGAAGATAAAAACAAGGAAATAAAACCAGTTATGTGCATCTCTGCACTAAAATATTACAGTCATCCTTAAAAAGTATTTTCAAAAACAATAGTGGGAATAAAAAACAAAACAAACACCATGGCCCCATGGCCGCTCAGTTGCTATTGCTCTGGTTCACCTTCTCCTCATCCGCGATATGTGCTAGTGCTTTTCCCTTTGCTGCTTCGCTCTTCATTTTCGGGATTCATTCCAAACTTCCAAAATCGGGGTCACCTTCTAGACTTGCGAGCAGTTGGACCACCCGCCCTTCCTCAAATCGGTCTCGTAGATCTCTCCCAACCTCCATACGTGCCACCACCTTGAGAGCCTTCAATACTTCATATGTTCTGATTATCTTAACACAGAGCTTCATGGCTTCCCAACCAATGCGAGCTCGCTCATGGCATTTCTCCTTAATGTGGTTTTCCAACCCTTGAACAAATAGCAATATCTCCTCCTCAACGTCTCCCTCCCTAATGCGGATGCCTGTCTGAGGGACAACTCACTCCAAGATGAAGTCGAGGTTGATTAAGTATTCCCCGTCTATCAATTTTGTCAGAGTAAGCTTTATTTTTTCTACCTCTGGCTTGAACTCACATGCCCATGCCATTATCAGATAATACACCTCCATATTGGTCCGATAGAGAAAATGGATGTGTGACACCTCCTCTCCTAGCATTAGGCACACCACACTCCACAATTTCTCCTCTTTGTACCTAAAGAGCCCCTGCATTATTTTATCTGACTCAGTCCCCAGAAATGGGACCAATTTCTTCTCGGTTCGCAAAGTGAAGTTTACCTCCATTGGACCTACACAAATTATTAACACCAAACTCTACACTGCAAATGACATGAAACCACTTATCAGTCAAATTAAATACAGACTCAATACTTCGCTCACAAACCAAAGGAGTTAAGTTCCTTCGCCATTGTTTGGGATGGGTCATGAATGCATGATCAATATCCTAAAAGGAAAGAGATTTCACAGCAGATTTACTGCACTCCGCCATTATCTCTAACAGGTACTATGCTCACGGCAAATGCCTCATTAATTGCAACATTCTACAATAGGATGTATTGTCACTTCAGGCTTCCTTGCATGCATATTGATTGCTTCATGCTTCTAGGACTGCATTTAAGTCCACTTCCACACTCTGTCGTCTCCCTTCCACCACTTGGCCATTTGGCTTGACATGTCACATCCAATGTTGGAAAGTAGGTCTGCCACTGCATTGGCGCCTTGCCTGACGTGGGAGACCCAAAATTCCTCAAAGAGGTTGAGTTTTTCTCGGATAATCGCCACCCAATGAGATAATTTCCATGATGGAGTATTGCCCTTAGCAATTGCGTTGATGACCACCTGGGAGTCCCCTTCCAGATGCAACCTCTAGATTTTCATGTTTAAGGCCAACTCAGTTGCCATAAGTGTCGCCTGTACCTCTGCTTCATTGTTTGTTCCATCTTGCAGCCGACGTGCACCTTTGAAAAGGATGGCCCCTTTGTCATTTCTCGCAACTACCCCTACTCCTAAGGTTCTCGAGTTTCCCCTAGATGCCCCATCAAAATTTATTTTGATCCATTCCTTGCTCAACGGCTCCCATGTAACCTCCTCTTTTTCTAAAGTGGGATTAACCCTCAGGGACCCATTAACAGGTTATTGTTTATTGTTTATTGTTTATTGTTTATTGTTTATTGTTTATTGTTTATTGTTTATTGTTTGTTGTTTATTGTTTTTGTTTATTGTTTTTGTTTATTGTTTATTGTTTATTGTTTATTGTTTATTGTTTATTGTTTATTGTTTATTGTTTATTGTTTATTGTGTAAATGGATATTTTATTATTTATTTATTTTTCTTTGAGGTGGAACTAATTGTTCTAGGGGGAACTAGTTGTCCTATTTTGTGGATAATTATATTTTAATTATTTATTTACTTATTATTTTTTTCCCGACCTTTGAGGAGTCAACTTTTTATAGAGGATTTATAATTGGTAATTTATTATTTGTTAATATTATTTAATTGTTTTTATGGGAATTATTGTTATTTTGGAATCTATTTAATATTATTTAATATCTATCCATTATTTATTTAATATTATTTAATATTTATTTATTATTTATTTAATATTTTTAGGATTAGCGTTTTTGAGAGAAGAATTTTATTGCAAAAATTTTAGGACAAGAATTTGCAGTTTTCAAATTTACTTCGAAGCATGGTTGAAATTTCTTGAGCTTGAATATTTTGAAGACTTGGTTGTTGATTTAAACAGATTTTGTGTTTCAGAATTCGTCATCGACATTCTCTTCTCTCTCTTTTTCTTTCACAGGTTTTCAAGTAGGTATTCGTTTTACTCTTGATTTATGTATTTTGATTTTAAATGATTATTACGGGGAATTTGGGTTTGATTGAATTATATTTATCATATGTGATTGTGTTTTATTTGTTATTTGCAAGAATTGGGTTTGCATGGAAGTCATAGTTTAGTTTTGTAAACTAAGCTTGATTTTGTGTCTATTGGTTCTTTTATTTGTGGATTGAATTTTACCTGAACCTTAGGTGATAGGTTAGCTAGGTACACTTAGGGGGAGTGGCTCACTATGGGGGTCGGGGCCCAAAAGTGGTTGTCAGGGCAACCCGTAGGTGAGTTTAGTAATAAGTGATAATATTATTAAACTTTGGGTTAGGTTACATACTAACAAGATAATTATGTTCCCCACTCATGCCTTGTGTGCTCGTATAAGCAGAGGATGAGAATGGGAAGGCCTAGCCATCTGTTGAGAAGTTGAGATAGCAAGCCTGCCATCTGTTGAGATGTTGAGCTGGCTAGATCATGCATTACCTTGTCTTCATGAAAGGAATGTATGGTTTTGCATGAGTTGTTGAGACTATGCGATGACACTCTTCCCTTTTTGTGTTCTAGATGCCTATGGTGTTCGTCTTACGTAGAACCCTCTAAGAGTTTCTTTAGATGACCTTTGATGGTCTTGTATGTTATCTATATTTTCTTATCTTGTGTTATGATATCTTTTGTCTTTTGAAGTATGCATGTTCATTTTATCTTCCCTAGCCTGGTTATTTTTTGTCTAGGGCCTTGTGTCTATCTCTTAGCATAGGGCATGGGACTATGGGTTCCACATGGTTAGGTGGTGATGCCATTTCCACCCATTGGGAATACCTTGGAGGACTTGTATGTGAGAGGCTAAGTGGAGCTATTCAATATGTTTCAGTGTTTTTGTATCTCGATTATGAGATGATCTATTGTAATGTATCTTCCAAAACGATGTAAAGGACATGTAATTTGCATATTTGTATTTGTAATCATGAGTTGTTGGTATTATCCCAAAAGGAAAAGATTGTAAAAATATATAGGTATCATTGGATGTTTTGCATGTTTATGAGTTCATGTGTTTTGCAGGCGATATTATTATCAATATATGTTTGTCATAAGAATATTTCTTTGGTATTTTAAAATGAACATAAAATAGATATTTGTGTGTTAAGTTAGAAATTTAAATAAATTAATTAAAATTATTACTTTCTATGAAATTAAGTTATTAGTTGATTATTTTTTGGGTCCCCTAGCGGGGCATTACAATGTGTCTACATTATCATACAAAACTAATATGGTAATGGACTCAAGATAGCTATGATGAACTCCCTCCCTCGGAGTTGGTAGGTCTCGATGAAATCTAAGCTCTCAAAGGCCCAGCCCCTGGATCCTATCTCCGCCCTCCTCCCATTGATCTTGCTGGTGATAGACCCATCACTCCACTGCTAGAATCCCCCTGCCTGTCCCTCCTTGTGGTAGTAGATCATGATGCTCATTTGTAGCTACCTGCTCTAAGGTGAGGTGGAACTACCACCTCATATAGACTCCTCCAATAGCTAATATCCTCCCTAACCCAAATACAGTAGGCATACCCTGATCCAAAATCACCTTATCATGTCGCTTTAGCCACTAGGATAGTCTCCTCGGTAGCTATATACCACTCAATGGCTTTGTCCCTCTCATCCCTAGTCTCCTGTAGTTGCCTCCATATCCTGGTCGCCTCCCTCTCTAGGTCCTTGATTTCATTGGCATGTCCCTGTGTGAGCTTCGTAAGGGATATCAGCTCATCCTCCTCCTCATCCCCTCCAGTTTCATCCTCTACCATCTCCTCATCCCTCTTCTCCTACCATGGGGCATCTTGTATCTATCCTTGTCCCTATGTGACAAACTATACTAGCTATCCTCATCTACCCCTCAGTGGCCTCGGTGGTCTACCTACCCTATCTAGTCCACCCTCTCCTTTACCTCCATCTCCTCCCTAGCCTCCATCATCCCCTCCTCTCCCTCTTCCTCAAACTATCCTCCTAGTTCCCCCTCTCCTCTACCTCCTTTGTCTTCCTCCACCATCCTCATCATCATTGATCCCTGGTGCTGGCTCTCCTGGTCCTGTTAGTCATGGAAATGGGTGTGCTCTAAAATAAGTATCATACTTGAGTGTCACACCTGCATCCACCACATCTCTCATAAGGTCCCATGGCATTAGTACAAGCGCCTGGAACTCACCCACTATAGTATCATATGACAATTTTGGGCCCTAATTTACCTACTCCTAAACTCTCCAAGAAAACTCTCCAGATCCCTGTGGCATCTGTTGGATCCCGCCAAACTGTCAAGACACTCTGTCTACAAGCTATCTATCCAAAATGTATGGTGTCTTCCCAATCAAGTATCTGGTGTACTGTGGGGGAAAATATGCATAAATAATCAGATTTAATGAGTCAACCACCAAAACTCTAATCCAATCAAATCAATCTATAAGCACAATGAGAAATATGTAAATCAACAATTGAACACAATCAATCGATGAATGCATAAAAGCTCCTATTTAACTTCTCTTCCTTGTGGAATGTTGGCTCTCAGAGTTGCACTTGATAACCTGCAATGTGATAGCACAAGAATTTAAAGATAGTGGTTGATGAAAAAGGGAGATTGATGACGAATTTATAGAAATTGAAGAGATTGATTAATAGGTGGAACTAAAGTGAGCAAAAAAACTAATTGATAGTTAGAGAGGTGATTGAAGAAGTTAACTGAATTAATTGGATTAATTAATTAGTAATAAAAGATGGAACTTAGTGGTGAGTGTTAGTTAGAAATTAGAACATGCAATAGGAATTGGAATGAAATGTATTTAAATTAAATTTGGATTTAAAATTGATTTTCAAAAATATCCAATCACATGCACATGAAATAAAATTGAAATTTTAGAATTTAGAACTGAGAGAAATGTTAGATTAAATAAATTTAATAAATTTATTTAATTAAGAAGACACAGTTAGCCGATTAAATAATTTAAAGAAATTGTTTAATTAGGAGAAAGATAGAAATGGGATTTAATTAAATAATAAAGATTATTTAACTAAAGTTATAAATTCAAAATTAATTAAATAATAAAGATTATTTAATTAAAGTTGTAAATTCAAAATTAATTAAATAATAAAATTAATTAATTAAATTAAAAGAAAGAAAGTTAAATGATTAAATGATTGGAGAGAAATTAGAAGAAATTGAATAATTAGTATTGATGAAATATGATGATTGAATTAATTTAGAAGAATAAATATTAAATCAATTAAATAAATAAAGAATTATTTAATTAATAAAGAGGAATAATTAGCGTGTTAGTAATGTGACATTTTTAGGTGTCTACATCTGGTCCTAAAATAAAATGGCAACTTAGTCTCATCCTCTGGCCACACTTCACAGACCAAGTATGGTCTTCATATAACAATATTGATGTCATCTATAACTTGTCGCTAGTACTCTTACTTCCTTGGTCATGGTTGAGAAGTGATCATACCATATATATATGTACATAAGATTGTATGTGACCTCTAAATTGGAAGTGCATTGGCCTAGTCACAACTACATGCTCATAGGCCCAAACCTGTAATAGAGTCACCCCACAACAACCAAGGTACACAAACTGATGGAACTCGTGATATAAGTGTGCCAATACACATGGTCCCCATGCAAACCTCATCCTTTGAGTCAAGATGTAATGTCTGCCAAAATACCATAGAGAAATATAACCAACTAACATGCATTTTGTTTTTAATCATCAACTAAAGCAGCACATATAACTAGAATATTCAAAAGCATTAAACAATCATCTACTAGATATGCACACGATCAATTAAGCATAATCATATGAGCACAATACGCAAGTAGAAATAAATACAACTCATCCATTAACATTCCCTAGGGTATCTCAAAATCATTACTTATAATAACACCAAGAACATAGAAATCATGTTTACTACCACAATCCGATACAATCTAACATTTCTTTCTATCATTTAATTCTTACAAAAATATAAGAGATCATTCATTAATTCAACTATCATGAATACAATCCACTACAATCCAATTTCCATAAATCCCCTTAGATTTATTTTAAGAGTACCACTCCAAATGTTCCTAATTCTCATAATCTTATATTTTTATCATACCATCATTTATCCATTGCTAAATATGTGAGGTGAAAAATGATGATGATAAACTATTGTAAAACCTCAAAGATCCAACCACAAACAATCTAAGTCCTACAATGAAATATTCACCATACACCAATAGAGATACCTAAGACCATGAAAATCAACAAGATAAAAACAACATTATCATTCACATGTCAAGTAGGGTTTCAATCTCCATTATCTCCTATCTCCATTGATCTTGCTTAGTATATTTTCTCTCAGATTTTGTATTGTGCACAAGATCTCAACAAAGAACGAATTGTGCTTGTGAAGTCACTTGATTGCTTGAAGGCTTGATTGACGTAGTTTTTAGGATTGATAATGAAGGAGATTATCTTCTTATATAGAAGACACTTTAGAAATGGAGGGATAAGATTAAGAGGTTAAAAGAATAAATGGTCGACTAGGATTAAAGGGTAGGTAGAAGAAATAATAAGAGGGTAGGTAGAGGAAAATTAAAAGACAAATGATGTGTCATTAAAGGAAAAAGCTAATGAATTAATTAAATAAATAAAAATTTATTTAATTAATAGAGAAAGTGGGACCAATTAAATAAATAAAATATTTATTTAATTTAGAGAAAAGATAATTTAAATAAATAATAATATTTATTTGAATGAGGAAAGGACTAGAAGAGGATAAATGAATTAAATAAATAAATAAGAATTTATTTAATTAATAGAAGACAAGATAAAATAAATAAATAAATAAAATATTTATTTAATTAAACAAGACAATTTTAAGTGTCTATATTTTGTCCCTCTTTTAGACAATGCAGCTTGTCATGTTGGCTCAAAGAAGATAAGATATACTGATACAAAGTTGCCCCAAGATGGGAATGATATGCCCCCTCGAGAGATTGGATGCTTTTTTTAAAAAAATATCACAAACAATCTCTCGATAAGAAAGAAAGGCTAGAAAGGACTGACAAGATAGGGTGACAAGATCACGCAGGAAAAAGACTGACTCAAGAGGAAAAACTAACATGAGAGACTAGGGTTAGGTTATATATGCAATCTAGAGGGGAAAACATCCTCATTGGCATCCACAGCACTCAGGAGAGCATAGCACTTAGAGCAGAGAGCAGTCAGCAGAGTGGGAGAAATTGCATATAGACTCCATCAATTCAATTGTGTCTGATGATACCAGAGACTAGATGACATGGGTAAGACAATATGTACTTCGAGCTTACCTTGTACATTTCTACATTTATGTCTTCATTTAATGCATTTTAGGGTAATTTTGCAAAAACGTAGAAGCGATAAAAATATGTCTGAACACATCTAGGTTAGGTATGAATGCGTTTGTGACAAACGGGTGCGTTTAGGTTGGTTTTGGTCGCATTCATGAATATAATCACGTCTAGGTATAGATATGGGTGCCTTTGTGATGAACAAGTGCGTCTGTGTTGGCAAAGTGTGTATAGGTAGAACAGTCACATGTATGTGATGAACAAGCACGTCTAGGTTGCAAAAAGGCATTTAGGCTAACTAAAATCATGTCTGCATAGCAAAAATGCGTCTATATATTATTAGGAAAGAATCAACAGTTCTGTGATGAACATACGCTACCAATTGGATGAGCTACTGAGAGGATTAACTCAAACAGGTGCCCTAGGAAGATAGTTGAAAGATAGGCTAGAATTAGCAATTTTGTGATAAACATATGTTGCTAATTAGATAAGTTGCGCTGAGGATTCACCTAACAAGTACCCTAAACATAGGTAGGTTTTCTAAGATGAGTATAAGATAAGTCATCAAATTGATAAAAATTGGTGAGTGCTCTAGCAAGATAGGGTACAGTGCAATGTGACAAACATATACACTAGGATGCAACGCCATGTGATAAACATAAGCACTAGGATAGAGTCTGATGAGCAACACCACGTGATGGACATAGGTACCACTAGGTTAGGATTGAATAAGATAAGCAACACTATGTGATGAACATGAGTACCACTAGGATTGACATGATTGGTTCGATTTGATGCAGGAGGACTTGCCCCAGTTAGACTCATGAGAGAGATTCCTAGTGACTCAGCGGTTATGGACAGATTTGACCGGTCGGGATCATGTTGCCATTGACGTGATGGGTTTGAGACACATTATGTATATGCCAAAGATCAGGATGAACACATGACTACTAACTGTTTCATTTGTCGACTGGTGAGATGTCAGTCACATTGGAGGATGTCTATAAGATACTACAAGTGTCGATCTATGGGGATATAATAGTATAGGACTAAGAGGGAGACAAAGATGTCGAGATGATTTTTTGGAGATCTAGATCTTGAGTTGAGACCAAGACACCTGGGCTGGGAGGTGGTGGCTAGTAGCAGACATGTGTTAGCAGCAGTGGTGGGAGGGATCATTAGTGAGTATCTATGTCCCGACAGGGCTACATGGGACTCAGCTATCGGATGAGGGCGGACCTTGGAGATCCTCCTCATAGAGAGGAGGATATTTGCATGGGGACCCTACATATTAGCACATCTATATCATGATTTGCATCAATTTGTGTACCTTGGTGGTTGTGGATTGGGATGTGGGGTTACACTTCTACAGGTGTGGTCGTATGAGCACATAGCTGTGACTAGACCTATACACTTTAGATTCAGAGGTATCAGACATGCATATATTCATTTGTATAGCATGATTACTTCCTATCCATGGATTGAGAAGTTAGAGTACTAGTGATGAGTTATAGATGACATCAATAGTGTGATATGGATGCCTTGGAGGAGGATGACAAGGAGCTGCCATTTTGTTTTAGGAGCAGATATTTGATCAGGAGGACTCCATATATTAAAGATAATCATTTGATTGATAGAGTATGCGGGCAATTTGGCTGATAGTAGAGGATGCCACGGGGTTCAAGTGAGTTTTCCCAAACAATTAGAGAGTAGATTTGTTGGGGACCAATTTTGTCATATGATATGGTAGTGACACAGTTTGAGTAGCTAGTGTCGATGCCTTGGGATATGTTGGTAAATGTCATTGATTTAAGATGGTTGAGGAGTATACAACTTATTTTGCAGCACATCCATTTCTGAGACTCATAGATCCAGGTGAGCCCATACCCGCAGAGGATGATGATGATGAGGATGGAGGTGGAGGAGGACGAAGGAAATAGAGGCATGGGGGAGCTAGGAGGATGATCAGAGGCAAGGTGCATAGAGAGATGGGGGGAGAGTGGAGGGTGATGAGGGAGGTGGAGATGTAGGTCAGGGAGACAAACCATCTAGGCCACCTAGAGGGAGAGGAGGACAGGTTCGGTAGATTTCTGAGCCAATACAGGTACATGGACAAAGACAAGGACAAGTACAGGGTGGACGGGGATAGGCCATCCCACAACAAAGAGGGTAGGCAGAGGGAGCTTAGGGAGGAGATGAGGAGGAGGAGGATGAGCTAATTATGCTATAAGAGCTCACAACAAAACAAGCTGATGAGATCGATTATCTCAATAGAGAGGTGACTCGATTGAGGCCATCCAGAGATATACAACTGTGGAGGATACTCTGAGGGTGGTTAGGGCAATAGCAGCAAGAGACACAGCATCTGGGTTCACCTTCTGTCTCCAATCAGGGGATGAGATAGCCTATTGAAGGATCTTGTACTTTGTTGTAGTACCTCTAGAGTTGAGAGCAGGAAGCTACAAGAGAGTGTCATGCTCTACTACCACTACTAGCAGGGATAAGAGAAGAGAATCTAGTCATGGAGTCATGGGTCCACCTGCACCACCAAGAGGAGGGGACATATGAGGAGATTCAGGGGCTGGTTCTTCAAGTGCTCAAATTCCTTTGAGGTTGGCTGGCTCCAAGAGAGGTTCTTCTTCATAGCTCTCTAGGATCCCATTTTGTATCAGTTTTTGTATGATGATGTAGACATCTTCGGGCTTGATTTTGTAGCCATATGAGATTTTGACATCATTGTATCATGACACATTATTTTTTGATATATATGAGATGACTCATCCCTTGCGACAACTATATGCATGTGTTCTTGTGTGATGCTTCTATATGCTTTATGATGAGATGATGCAATATGCTTATATGATGATCTTATGTTATGGATGCATTTATGTACATGATGAAATGTAATATATTTTTGTTCTTTGTTGGGTTTTATATGTACTAAATGTAGATGATTATATGCTTATGATTTATTTACATGGTGAAATGCATGATATATATATTTATGTCCTTTTATGTTTTATATGAGAATGCAAATGCTTATATTAGATGCTAATCAGTGGTGTGTGCAGGATGTGATGCTATCATGATTTCTGTATGTATGTGTATGATGGGCTAACATATGTTGATGCGGGTGAAAGTTATATATATGAAATGCAGATCATTTTGGTGTGTCATTATACTCAGTCATATGATAGCAGGCTACCCAGACTTAAGAAGGGACAATGGAAAAAGGGGGATGAAAGGTAGAAGATATGGAAGAGAAAGAGCTTATTGTGCTATTATCATCATTGGGCTTTATTATGAAAAATAGGTTATGACAATCTAGGTATAGGCTCAACCTAGAAAATCATTGTACCTATTTGCATGGAGATCAAGTAGTCACAAACAAGGAATGACCCAGTTCATACTAGACCCATAGTGTCCCCATATCCTTGGACAAGCCATAGTGTTACTAAGAGACAACCCACAAACAACAAAAGTAGGTGAATCATACCCCATCCTTGCCTTTATAGTCAAAGATATCCTGGAGATAGAATCTCTATTCAGAGACATCTTGGAAAAGCTAAAAGACATGTCACCAAAAGATAAAATCAAAAGAAAACCAAGACTCGACACCAACATAAACTATAATCCTCAAGTTATTTGTGTTTCTTGCCATATAAGTAACATGTTTGATTTGGTCATGATGTTGTTATCCTGATAAAAGATAAATTATGTTGAAAACCATGTTGTTGCCAAAGTCTGTTGAAAGATTTGATTTGTTGAAAGCCCACTACTACTTGTGTCTCATTTGAAACTGACTGAATCCATGAAACTAATACTTTATTATGGAGAAGAACAAAACTTTATTGTGAAGAAGAATGAAACTTTATTGTGGAACAACGAAGCAAGTGATCTTTTATTATGACTTGTGTGCAAAAAGAAGGAGGTATGAAAAGATGATGCTCCTCAGAACATGCGATGCTCAGGGTTCCACTTCCATCACTAGATTTAGGATTTTTCCCGTTACAGATTGGACCTAATTTATTATGGAAGGAAAAAGGGTGAAAAGGGAAGTTTATTATGAATGGAGAACTAATCTTAAGCATATCAATAACAAGCCATGATGGGAATGGGTCAAATTATTATGGGATGAAAGGTTGTGAGTGTGTGCAAAGTGAAAGGGTGAGATTGAATCCTAAAGGAGGAAGGAGCAAAGTCTCTACACATGACGCCAGTAACCCAGTTTTCACCATGGTACTTGCCCAAGTGGCCACTAAAGTGGTTTTTACCATTGGACGAATTCATTTCTCTTTACTTTTTTTGTTTTTCAATTTTTTTGTGTCATAAGGTGCATGTTTGCCAAGTTTTCACCAAGTAACAATTTTTTTGTTTTTCTAATTTTTTTGTATATATATATTGTTTTTTTGATTGAGATACTCTGAAGCTATGTATAAAACCTGTGAAGGTGCATGCTATTGATAGGATCCTCCAAAGGTTCTCCATATGGTGTTGAGAGCTGATATGCACCTGATCCATATATTATTGTGATGACATAAGGGCCAAGCCAATTTGGTTCAAACTTGCCCTTCTTTTCTCTATCCTGTTGATTTTTAGGGTTTTCTCTCTAAGTCATCCATCTCAAATGTGCAAGGCTTTAACTTGTGGTTATAGCTTTGACTCATACATTGTTGATAAGCCTAAAGATGATTGAACGTGTCTACGCTCATCCAATAATTACAAATCTTGTAAGTAGGAGACCTTGTAATCTTCGTCATTGATAATATTGTGCAAAGACACCCATAAGGATGGTAACTCAACCTCAATAGGCAAGATAGCTTCAACACCATAGACAAGTGAGTAAGGAGTGGCTCAATTAGGTGTGCAGACACTTGTGTGATAGGGCCATAGTGCAGGATTTAGTTGGATATGCCAGTTATGGCCAGCGTCCTTCATTGTCTTTTTAAGGATTTTCAGGATAGTTGTGTTAGATGCCTCAATGTGATCATTACCTTGGGGATAATATGGGGTGGAAAAGTGATGATGGATATGGAAATGATCACAAAGCTCACGAACATCTTGATTCTTGAAGGGTCGCTCATTATCTGTGACAATGGAGAGAGGGACACCATATTGGCAAATGATATAGTTAAGGATAAATGTTGCAATATGCTTTCCAGTGACTTGGGTGATAGGAACGACTTCAATCCATTTCATGAAATATTATATAGCTATAATAATGAATTTATGTCCATTGACAGAGGGAGGGTGGATCTTGCCTGTGAGATCGAGTCCCCATTGACAAAAGGGCCATGGAGGAGCAATTGGCTGGAGTTCTTGTGCTGGTGCGTGAATAAGGTCCCCATGTATCTAACGCTATTTACACTTTTTGACAAACTGATAGGAGTCTTTTTCCATCATAGGCCAAAATTATCTAGTCCTCATCAATTTATTGGCCAATGTTGGACCACTAGAGTGAGCCCCACATATACCTTTGTAAACCTCACGTAACGCCATCTGAGCTTTGTCACTTTCTAAGCATATAAGGAGAGTACCATCTAGACCCCGACGATAAAGGGTATCGGCTAAAATGGTGTATCGGGAAGACTAACAAATGAAGGTTTGACATTGATTATTAGAAAGGTCGGGTGGAAGGATATTATCGTGAAGGTATGTCAAAATAGGACCATACCTAGGGGAGTCAGGACCAATGACACATATCATTTCTGTAGGAGTGATCTCATATGAGGGGACCAAAATATTATCCACCAAGAACTCATAATGAATTTCATTTTGAGGCATGTCGATCAAAGAAGCAATGGTAGCCATGGCATCTGCAGCTCGACTATTATCCCTTAAGACCTATTTAAAGATTATCTGTGTGAAGTGTTGATTAAAATCATCTACCATTTTCTTGTATGGCATTAAATTTTCATCTTTGGTTTGATAATCATTGTTTTCTTGGCGAATCACCGGTTGGGAATCTCCAAAAACATGAAGTTCTTGGATCTTCCACTGAACTGTGATTCATAGACTTGTTGTCAATGCTTCATATTCTACTATGTTATTGGTGCAAGGGAATGACAATCGATATGACTTGGGAATGGAATCCCCTTGTGGTGTGATGAAGAGGATACCAACTCCTACGCCATGCTACATGTATGAACCATCAAAATAGAGTTGCCAAGGCTTTGACTGGGTCACTATCCATAAATTTTGAGATAATGGGTAAATCATCAATCATAGGAGCATCTACTAACTAATATACAATGCCTTGTCCTTTAATGGCTTGTCCTTTAATGGCTTTTCTATCAACGTACTCTATGTCAAATTCTCTTAGCATCATAACCCATTTAGCCAGTCTGCCAGTGAGTGTTGCCTTATTGAGGAGATACTTAAGTGGATCTATTCTTGCAACAAGATTTGTTTTGTGAGTTAGCATGTAATGATGCAATTTATATGAAGCAAAAACCATGGTAAGATGCACATGCTCAATTGGAGTGTAATTAAGCTTGTATCCGACCAATGTGCAACTGATATAATATATAGCTCTTTCCTTGCCATCATGGTCCTGTTGTGCCAATAATGCCCCTAGTGTTGTTTATTGTTGGAAAATTGGTGTCTCAACCTTGCACTTACATGAGGTTACCATTTATAGTAAGTTTTCATTTGAGCATGAAATGGCATGAAATTCTCCCTGAAGCTTCTAGTTGGCTAGATAAGCATTACGGTAAAGTTACGTTGCAAGATCATAGCTAGTTTTGAAAATATTAAAATTTTCATTTTGGAGGGTCCAATGAAAGGTTTAAATTTGATTTTGAGGAATTAAGAGGCCCCAAAACATCTTGAAAAGTGCGCATAGTGTTTTACAAGGTAATAGATCACTTCGCGAGATTTCCGGAGCTTCAAATGGTTCATCAATAGGACACATGGTTCTAAAGTTATGGCCTCCAGAAGTTTGTACTCCTGAAATAAGAAATATAAAATACATCAAACACATAAATGAGTTGTAAAAAGGGAGGGACACGTCATAGGAAATATAGAAGGAAGATAAGGTCAACTACACTTTATTGGGTGGTCTTAGCCCTGTAAGGAAAGCACAGTGCGGAAACGCCTTCCTAATGTCAATTAACAGGGAAGATCATGCAAGAATGTAGTTTAAAACTTTTACAGAATGTTAAGAATAACATAGACAAAACACATAGAATCAACACAGAGACAGAATACCAAGAATTACATGGGAAAACCCTTTTGGGAAAAAACCCACCACCAATAGTTGAAACACTTTATTTCCAGTAAATGAACTTACAATAAAGTTTTAGTCTACAACTATAGGTATTCATTCTCAAATTCTCATGAACTGGATGCTACAATCGGCGTACGATAATCAGTTACACCATAGTTATCCAATGGCTACATATATTAGATTGTCAATAGTTCATCTGAGCAACTACACCAATGATTTGAAGTCTAACTGTCTGCATCGGTCTGCATTCATGAGAAACACAATATCCCACATGCACCAGGAAGTCAGGTCAGTTTGTATTCATATACACTGATAAGACCATCTTCAATGTCCAAGTCTTTATATTTTGGACTCTGGTTCGAGCACACACCCGTAGTCGGTCTCTACTCCACTTGCTCGACCTCTAGCTTGCATCTTTGCCAGTCTATCATGGACTCACCACTGGAATGAAGCTCTTCTTTGCTGTTGGGTCATGATGGAAAGTCTAATGAGCAATTTCCCATCATGACCTAGCGACCACCGTTGGATCTTCTATGATCATCATCCGATCATCTACGATATGCTCGGCCTTTAACTCGCCTTAGCCGCTCTCCTGTCGGGTCCCACCACTTGGTCACCATGTCATGAGGGATAACATTTTGAGCACCTCACAACCTCGGTACAGCAATAGTCGCTGATAGTCCCAGAATTTTACTCCACCATTGGATCTTCTCGATTTGAAATCACTTTCAATCATCTTCCCATCACGGTATAGCGATAGCCATTAGATCATCTTAGACTTGCTCACCCGATAGCCGATCACAAGAAGAGGGTTCCATCGGCCCATCAGCAAGAGTCACACCGACAGTTGTTTCATCGAGATAGGTTACTCCGATCAGTCTGAACACAAGTCAAGTTAATTAAAGGCACATTTCCAACAAGCCCATGGTTTTGTAATATCGTTTGATGGTTTCTTGTATTGTATCTCCTATATATGAGATGTGTGAGATAGAGGTTGTGTGTAAGAGTCTTATAGCTATTGAGTTACCTCTAAATCTCTTATCAATGGTACTCCTGTGAAGAGATTTCTCTGCAAGTATATTGTAATCTATTTTTATTGCGGAATAATATATTGGGCAGCTTTTTGAGTGTGGTGTTTTTCTCCCAAAAGGGTTTTCCCCACCTAAATCATTGTGTTACGGTTTGAATGTTATTATATCTATTTTTGTTTTCTGTAACTATTGTGACGATCTGTAAAAGTGTTTGCATTACCCTCCTCTCAAGGTTAGTGTAGGAAGTTTTTTCGCTACTTAACTTCCTTACAAGTGGTGTCAGAGCTTGATCACCTTTGGTTTTAGTTGTGGGTTGTTAGGTTTTTTGAACTAATCCAGATTTGAGTGGGAGCTTTTGCAGAAGACACTTTTTGATCTTATTGCAGGAATTTTTAGATGGCAAGTTCATCTGGGAAAATAGAGGTGGAGAAGTTTAATGGAACAAATTTTGAGATGTGGAAGCTAGAGATGGAAGATCTGCTAATAGATCGAGATCTATGGGATGATGTTGATGCGAATATCCAAAGGCCCTCAAATCCTACTGCAATGACTCGGTATAATGTTATAGACCGAAAAGCCAAGGTTCTAATCAGACTGTGCTTGGTAGACTCTGTTTTGATCAATGTCCATGAATAAAACACTGCAAAGAAGCTATGGAATAAGCTTGGTGAAATTGTATTCCTTGAATATGGAAGAGGGTGGATGAGTTGCAGACCACCTAGAAGCATTCAATATATTGGTGGCTCAATTAGTATTTGTTAGTGTTCAAATGAAAAAAGAGGAGAAATGCCAAATCTTGCTTTGCTCTTTGCTTGATTCGTGGGATTCTCTTGTTATGGCTATTGGTAGTACTTTTGTTGTTTTGAAATCTGAAGATGTGGTGGGTTCCCTACTTGGTGAAGAGATGTGAAGGAAGGTATCCCACAGTTTGAAGGAAGCCCTAACTATTCGTGGAATACCTAAGGAGAAAGGCAAGAAGAATGAGAAGTGTGATAAGTCCAAATTGAGAGGGAGATTGAAATCTTCTAGAAAATCCAAAGTCATTTGCTGGAATTATGGTAAACCAAGTCACATCCATAAGGACTACAAAGAAGGAAAGAAGAAGATTGATTCTAATTCTGAGTCTGAGAAGGAAGATGATGATGCATTTATTGCAACTTTGGCGACTCATGCAGGTAATGATACCTGGTTAATTGACTCAGGTGCATCTTTTCATATGACTGCCAATAAAGAGTGATTTTTTGAATATGAATAATTTAATGGAGGTAAGGTGTACTTGGGTGATGATTCACATTTAGACATTGTTGGTTGAGGTAAAGTTAGAATCAGGTTTTCTGATGGTAGAATAAAAAAGGATTAATGGTGTGATGCATATCCCTGGTTTAAAATGAAATGTGTTATCTATGAGAAAAATGATAGATGTGGGTGTGCAGCTAGTCTTTTCTGAAGTAGGATGTAAGATGATTAAGGGTGCTATGGTAATTGTTAGAGGTGTTGGGTTCAACACTTTCTATAAGCTAGATGCATACGCTATTGAGTGTAATATCACTTTTGTAAAAAGTAAATCTATGGAAGATTTGAGGGTTTCACCTTCAGTAAGTGGAAATGGCTTTTGGGTACCTAAGGGTCCTCTTTCTTTTGAAGCAAAGTTACTTGCAGAGAAGACTATGTTGTGGCACCAGAGGCTTGGCCACATTGGAGAAAAGGATCTAAGGACCTTGAAAAATAAAAACCTTGTTGAAGGTTTGAATGATTGTAATCTTGACTTTGATTTTTGTGAGCATTGAATTTATGGAAAACAAAATTGCATTCAATTTTACTCGAGTTCTCATAAAACTTGTGGTGTTTTGGATCTTATTCGTTCTGATGTGTTTGGTCTTCTAGATGTTCTTTCGATTGGAAAATCCATATATTATGTTTCATTTATTGATTATTTTCGTAGGACATGGGTATATTTTTTAAAGAGTAAATTTGAAGTTTTCAGTCGATTCAAAGAATTTAAAACAATGGTTGAGTTGCAGACATGAAAGAAAATTAAATGTTTGAGGACTGATAATGGCGGTGATTTTTTCTCTAATGATTTTGATATATTCTTTAAAGACTGTGGCATTAACAGATAGAAGACAACTCCATATTAGCCACAACAAAATGGAGTTGTAGAAATAATGAACTAGACACTGATGGAGATGGCTAGGAGTATGTTGAGTGGTTCTTGTCTAGAACAAAAGTTTTGGGCTAAAGTTGTTGCCTCTGTTTGCTACCTAATTAACAGGTCTCCTACATCAACCCTTGTTGATAAAATGTCTATGGAAGCATGGTCAGGTCACAAGCCTTCATTAGGACATCTTATATTATTTGGTTGTGAGGCATATGCACATGTGCTAAAGGAGAAGCGGACAAAGTTGGAGAACAAGGTTGTGAAATGTATCTTCATCAGGTATAGTTATGGTGTGAAAGGATACAAGCTTTGGGACCCTATTGCTCAAAAGGTAATTCATAGTAGAAGTGTTATTTTTAGAGAAATTAAGTTTCCTTCTGTTACATTGCAGCTAGAATAGACTAAAAAGGAAGATGTGATTCAATTTCCTTCTACACTTGAAAGAGTTGAATTGAGACCCCTAGATAGGCAAGAAGTTGAGGAGAGCTCATCTAGCTCTGAATCTTCAAAAGAGGAGGAAGAACCTCCAACTCAGCTTGTTCAAAGGTCTACAGGACATAGATAACCACCTGAAAGGTATTCACCTAATGATTAGAGATGTATTTTTGCTTTGAATACTAATGTGGATGAACCGAAATCTGTAGAAGAGGCATTAGGTATGAATGATGCAGAATCCTGGAAGATTGCTATGGAAGAAGAAATGGCATCTTTGAAAAAGAATGATACATGGGTGTAGACACCTAAAATTAATATTTAATTAATTTAAGCCTATCAACATAATTAATTAATTTAATTGTGTTATTCTCATTCCTCTCATAATCAATTAAATCTAATCTAATTAATCCTGTCACTATTGTCCAATAATTAATTTATCAAATAAATTAATTATTCCCCTATTCTTCTAAAGTCCCCTCCAATAATTATTTCCTCTAAACCCACTCAGTTAATTAATTCTAATTAATTAACCTAGTCATGTGATTCCTAAAAATCACTTTTCGTAATCTCATTAGTCTTATTAATTGTAGCGTCCTAAAATTGCGACACTTGCAATTTCGACTGCATTTCGGTCTTCACGATGGCGACGCAACACGCAACCTAAATGGAGACCCCAAAACTTGCTCACGACACTGAAAACTGCATTTTTCAAGCACCATTGGCCTGAACCTCCTTGCACCCCGCTGTCCCGGAGGTGGGACCAGAGCGCCCAGCGCCCTGGTCCCTCAGGACCAAGGCGCCCAGCGCCCTGGTCCTCCAGGACCATGGCGCCCAGTGCCTTGGTCCTCCAGGACCATGGCGCCCAGCGCCCTGGTCCCTGGGTCCTATTTTGGGCCCGGTTTCCTAAGTGATATCGGGTCTTTTTGATTGCAATTTGGAAATATACTTCCCTGGTCGGCCTAAGGTCGGGAAAATCAGTCTATCAACCCTAATTGACAAGTATATAAACTACATTTTTCTCTCTCATTTGAGATAGAGAGATGAGAAGGACATATGTGAAAAGCGTGGAAAATATACTCAAGCATTCAAGCATTCAAGCAATTGATCATTCCAAGTCTCCATTCAAGGCTAAGTGTTGCATTCAAGTCAAGGATTCAACCATTGAAGAGGAGATCACTTATTACATGCTACATACTACAACATACAACATCTAAACCTTTGCACATAAGGATACAAACATCCTTAGAACAAGGTTGCAGGTACGCGGCTGAGATTGAAGATCTAGAATCCTTGTGCAGAGACGAACAGATCCCCCTTCGTTTCGCGGATTTTTCGGAGGACCGTGGCGCCGGGCGCCATCGTCCCGACAACTTTTTCTCAAATTTGCAGGACAGCGCCGTATCGACATTCTACTGCTAATTCCAGGTCCGCAGCTTCATCCTATAACCTAAACTCAGTTTATAAGCGAATCTTTATGACTTTCTATGCATCCTTAGCTTAATTTCCTTAATCAACATTCTTTACAAAAGAGGGTAGCTTTTCTTTCCAAACCCTTAAAATTCATTTAGCATCCAATCTTACATTGTGTGGGATTGAATCTTATGAGTTTCAACCCCTCTTTTGAATGTAAAGTCTTCCCCCTAAGTGAAAACCCATCGAATCCTAGCGAACCTCCCTTCTCTCTCCTCGGAGTTAGAAGAGGGGAGACCAACTAGGGTTCGACCGCGATTTTCCGCTTTACATTTTGGTGAACCCGACGTGAACATCCTTTCTGATTATTCATGATTAGATCTTAAAATTGATTCCTTGATTACATTTCCATGTTTGATCTTTTGCAAAATTTTAGAGGTGATTGCATAAAAACCCTAAATTTTCTTTTTTTGAACATTGAACTTGCGAAATGTTTAATTATTAATGCTTGCTTCAGATCTGCTTTTCTATTATAAATTATCAATTCATATCTGTGCTTTAATTCTGAAAATTAAGTGGTTAAATGTCAAAACCCTAATTTTTGAAACCCTCTTAATTCAACCTTTATCTGACAATTTGACCGATCAAAACATCTCCAAATCAGCTGTAACTTTGGATTCTGCAATAAAATCACAATATCTTTCATCCCTGAAAATTTGGAAAAAAGTTGCGAGGACCGTGTTGCACTCCGAGCGCCATCGTCCCCAACATTTTTTCCAAAATTTCGGGAGCGAGATCTTGCTATATTTTCCTGCTAAAATCCAGAATTTTGGCTGATTTTGTCAATTATAACACTTTCAAAATTACGGTCAAAGTTGGTCTTGTGATTGCTTGGTTTAAGGCTCCTAATCATTCAAAAATTGTTGAAATTGAAATTTTGTGTCAAAATTGTGTTCTTACTGTCCTAAATCTGAAAATTGTGTTTGCATTCATTCAAAATTTCAGTGCTTTATTCAAATTCTTGCATTTTTGTGACTTTTGAAATTAAGTGCTTAATTACAACAACTTTGATTTCCGCTTTCAAAATTGAATTTTGCATGAAATTGAATCAATTTTTAAATTTCAAAACTTGCACTGCTTTTGACATTCCCTCTAAAATCATAAAATTCAAAATTTCAGTTTCCCTCTCTTTTTCAAAATTATAAATTTTGCATTTTTCGACAATCTTGATAGGGTTTAATTTTGAGATTGCAACTTTAATTTGGCCTATCTACAGATCGTAAAATCACTCAATTTTTTCAGATTAGCTCTAAAATCATCATACCTTTCATCCCTGCAAATTTAGAAAAAAGTTACAAGGACCGTGTTGCACTCCGAGCGCCACGGTCCCGGACATTTTTTCCGAAATTTCGGGAGACTGTTGTGATTGCATTTAACAGCTTAAATCTGGAAGATTGGCTGTTTTTACTGAAAATTGCTACCTCTAAATTCAAAATCTTTTCTCTCTCTCTAGTGCATGAGTTTTACAACAAAAAGCCCTACTTACACTATTCCCGTTAGATGAAGCCGTAGAATTAAGTCTTTCCGAGGTTTAACTACTGAGGAGATGGAACCTAATTTGAGTAGTCTTTTTAACGAGGACATGGGTAATTCCTCTAATTCTCCTAATGATGAAGAAGCTCCCCATGAAGTTTCTGTTGAACAACTTTCCAAATTGGATAACCAATTTGACGATTTTCACCAATGGATGTCTCATGAGTATCCTGATAGTCAAGCTCTTCCTTTAATTGAGGGTCTAAAACGTATGCTTCAAAGTGATAAGAATGGAATTGATGTTTTACGTGGTATTGCACACATTGTGGATTCAAATGTGATGCCTATGAAGAGTTGTGCTGAATCTTTAGGTTATACACAACCTCCTACACAAGTCAATCATTCCATTCCTTTGACCACTTCTATTGCTAACATACCTACCTTTACATCAAACATCATGGCTACTTCTATACAAGACATTCCTCCTGTGATCACTAGTCATGGGGGCAATCCTCCTTCTTCAATTAACCCTATTCCTTCATTCAATCCGACTTCTTCATTCATTCCTTCAATAAGTGTTCCTATTACATCTTCACAAATGAACATGATGCAAGGGGGCAATTCATTTAACCATTCCATTCCTCCTTGTAGTGTTCCTCCTATCCAATCATCTCCTATGGTTGACTATCATAGGGTCCCACCACCTTACTCTTTACCTTCTTTCAATAACATCACACCTCCATCTCAATCTAACACACCTAATATGAACTCTTCGACTAAAGCGACCATTAACAATCTAGCACAAATTGTCTCTTCTTTACAGCAACAAATTGCCTCTATGAATCAATCTAAGTTTAGTGTGCCCACATTTGATGTTGCGAGCCCTCTTTCTCTTGACATTGTTCGAGCTATTCCTCCTAAACATGTTGAAATCCCGCATTTTGAGCTTTATAATGGTAAAGGAGATCCTCTAACACATGTTAAGACTTTTCAAACAATTTGTACTGATTTTGCTTATGACCAAAGGTTGCTTGCAAAAATGTTTACTAGAACATTAAGAGACAAAGCCCTACAATGGTATTGCTCGTTGCCTTCTTATTCTATTACTTCTTTCGAACAACTTGCAAATGCTTTCATTCAACAATTTCAAAACAATATAAGTCCTAAAGTTACTTTGATTGATTTAATGCATTGTAAACAAGGTGTTAAAGAAAAAGTGACTGATTTCATTGGTAGATATAAGCATTTGTATGCTAAAATTTCTTTTCCAGTGCCTGATAATGATATTCAAAGAATCTTTATTTCTAATTTACAAAAAGATATTCGAGACAAACTTCTGTTTTCTGAGTTTACTTCTTTCCAACAGTTGTGCGCCACTCTTCACAATTATCAACTGACTGTGAGTCAAATGGAACAATCACATCCTATGGCTCCGAGTGATAAGGGTGATAGCAGTCAACAACCATTTGGGAAGTTTAAACCGAACAGAGATTCCATCAAATTCAATGAAAACATCATCAACAACAATGTGAATGCAGCATCAGGTGTGCCTCCTATTTCTAAATTTTTCAGGAAAGAAAGAAAGTATACTCCTTTGAATGAATCATTGCATGATATTATGAATAAGTTATTGGGACAAAATGTGCTTACTCTTCCTCCTATAAGACAAATTGATCCTGCAAAGATTACTTCACCTTATTTTGATCACAAAGCTTTTTGTCACTTTCATCGTCAGCCTGGGCATGATACTGAAAAAAAAATTTCTTTAAAGGGTAAAATTCAAGATTTGATTGATAATAATACTATCTCTGTTTCTGGAGTGAATGATAAAGGCAACACATCTGTAGCTCCTCCTAACCAAAATCTTTAGATTTTTACTGATCCATTACCTTCTCATACCTGTCATACCTCTAATGCGATTGAGGCTAATGATTCCTCTTTCTCATCTGATGGTCTTGTGTCTATGACTCCGAATGTGATTAACTTTGTAGAGCAGCAAGAAATCCCTAAAGAACCTTCCATCACATTTGATTCCAGTGAAACCATTAGAGCACCTGATGGTCCTTTATACATAGTTGCAAAAGTTAAGAATACACCTTGCCAAGGAGTGCTTATTGATCCTTCGTGCATGGTTAATGTTATTACTGAAGAATTTCTTTTTACTTTGCAATTGAATCAAGTGATATATGACAAAACAGATGTGATTGTAAAATTATTTGATGCATTTTCTTCTCCTGCAATTGGTTCTATTACATTGACTATTGAGGTCCATAACAAATCTCTTGATGTGAACTTTGCTATTATTCCATCCTCCCAACAATTTCGTGTGAAGCTTGGCTATCCTTGGCTATCTTCCATGAAAGATATTGCTTCTCCTATTCACAAGTGTTTGAAATTTCCCTATAATGGTGAAGTTGTTACTGTCAATCATAGTCTCTTTAAACCAGCTGAAAGAACCTCTAGTGTTCCTATTGATTACTTTTGGCCCAAACAATTCCAATCTCTTCCTCCGCGAAGTGATCATCTTTTTAAATCTTATCAAAAGTGGAAAACAGATATGATCCTATCTCTAAGTGAACCTAGAACACCTAAACTTGACATTCCTATCATTCTTGAGAAGGAAATTCTTCCTTTGAAAGACAAAACTAATGTCTTTCCCCAAGAAGATTCCCAACCTGTCCCCATGGATGTGACTATGTCTATGCCTAATAAATCTTCTAAAAATAGACCTATACCTCCTCGTCATGATGGACTTGGTCTTCTTCCTAAACCAAAAACTCCTCCTTTATATGGAGCAGTTCCTCCTCCTGCCTTTTATAGAGAGAAGAGACCTTCTTCTTCTCCTATTATCCATCCTAAGAGACCACAACCTAAACATCCAAGTGATAAGGATGAGAACATTCCTCCTCCTCTATCTTCTACACTTCCTACTAAGACTAGACGTAATCGTTCTGCATGGGAACGCCGATGAAAGCGTCGTCTTAGGGCTCAAGCAGCTGCTTCTCAAACTTTACAATCTCCAAAAACACCTTCAACAAGCATTATTCCATTTTCTCCTCAGCCGGATATTGAGCCTAAATCTCCTAAACATAAGATGCATGATGATCTTGATCCTGTGCGAGTTAAAGATCCTATTTTTATAAATCTTGATGATGATATAGATGAAAATGTTATGCATGATGAAAATGTTACTCCTCTTACTTCTGATAGCGAATATGAACTTGTTGATGTTGATAACCATTTATCTAATGAATTTTCTAAAGCACTTATCCTAGCTCCTAGACAAGAACAATGTGGCTTGGAACATGAACATAGCCCTTGTTTGGATCTTGTGATAGCTCCATCTGCTGTGTTGGATGTTCCTCCTCTAGCGTGTTCCCTGCCTTCCCGAAACATTGATCAGCAAGATCGGGGGGTAGATGACGTGCTAGACTAGTTACATTAGCATAGCAGATTCTCTCCCCCTCCCTTTTGTTACTTCTTCTATATGTTATTCTCATTCTTCTATTTGTCGTCCTTAGTGTTGTCTACTTGAGGACGATGCAAAGCATTGAGATCTCTTTGGTCTCTCTCATGTTGACTCAAAAGACACATGTGTTCCCTTCTTCTAGGTGACCTTCCTTGATTGGGGAATGAAGAACAATTATGCATACATACATATGATATATACATGACTTATCATACAGCATACTGACCCCGAGGAAAGCGAAGTCACCTCGTGCTTTGTGTTTTGTGTCTATTATCCTTGGGTTTATCTCACACTTGGGGGCTAAATCTTTGCGATAACGTGCTCCTTTTCCTTTCTCATTTCTTATGTGTATCACTACGTTAAAACAATCACCCCCGTTGAGGCGTGTACGATCGCTTTAACGTAGGGGGGCATACACCCTGTCTATCCTTTCAAAGATACTTGAAAATTTCTTGGCAAACTTAGCTTTGTCTTGAAGATTTTTGGTATTTCTTTTGCATGACTCATAGTGAGGGAACCTTACTACTGACAGTCATGGTTCTCCCTCGTGATCTTCCCTTTTACTTTGTCAATCGAAGTCGTAAGATCCTTAGTCCACTGGGGGCTTGGTGTATCTTGCCTCCTTGACGTGGTGAAAGTCTTTCAACGTTGTTTCCTTGTACTTTACCAGAAGTATGAGCATACATACTCCCGCTAAAGTGGGGTCTAAATGTAGCGTCCTAAAATTGCGACACTTGCAATTTCGACTGCATTTCGGTCTTCACGATGGCGACGCAACACGCAACCTGAATGGAGACCCCAAAACTTGCTCACGACACTGAAAACTGCATTTTTCAAGCACCATTGGCCTGAACCTCCTTGCACCCCGCTGTCCCGGAGGTGGGACCAGAGCGCCCAGCGCCCTGGTCCCTCAGGACCAGGGCGCCCAGCGCCCTGGTCCCTAGGTCCTATTTTGGGCCCGGTTTCCTAAGTGATATCGGGTCTTTTTGATTGCAATTTGGAAATATACTTCCCTAGTCGGCCTAAGGTCGGGAAAATCAGTCTATCAACCCTAATTGACAAGTATATAAACTACACTTTTCTCTCTCATTTGAGATAGAGAGATGAGAAGGACATATGTGAAAAGCGTGGAAACTATACTCAAGCATCGGGCGCCATCGTCCCGACAACTTTTTCTCAAATTTGCAGGACAACGCCGTATCGACATTCTACTGCTAATTCCAGGTCTGCAACTTCATCCTATAACCTAAACTCAGTTTATAAGCGAATCTTTATGACTTTCTATGCATCCTTAGCTTAGTTTCCTTAATCAACATTCTTTACAAAAGAGGGTAGCTTTGCTTTCCAAACCCTTGAAATTCATTTAGCATCCAATCTTACATTGTGTGGGATTGAATCTTATGAGTTTCAACCCCTCTTTTGAATGTAAAGTCCTCCCCCTAAGTGAAAACCCATCGAATCCTAGCGAACCTCCCTTCTCTCTCCTCGGAGTTAGAAGAGGGGAGACCAACTAGGGTTCGACCGCGATTTTCCGCTTTACATTAATCCTTCTAGAATCTCTCATAATCATGCTTATCATTATCCCTCAATTTTTAATTCCCACTCATGTCACATCAACATTGAGTCTCTCAAAGAAATTCAGATTTCTTTGAATCTCTCAATGCATCCTTATTTTGGAATTTTTAATTCCTCATATTTGAAATTCAAATTTCTCACCCCTTTTTCTAAGGAATTTTATATTCCTATTTATTTTCCCAAGGTACCCTTTATCCATGCCTTCTATCTAAAATCAATACTCAACCCTTCATGATTAAATCAATCTTGGCCCTCCATTGACCTTCTCCAATCTATAAATTGGAGCCTATTCTCCTCACAAATAATCCAATTCTCATGCATTGTCATGCTGCCTATTTCTTCTCTCATCCTCTTCATAATCCTCTATCAAATCTATCCATCCTTAATCTTTCAATCCAAATCCAATCCAACAATCCACTTACCTTGTTGAGCATTTGGAGAGCATTCCACATCCATCAAGAAGGAGCCCATCCAATCAAGTTGAAGAGAGGCGCTATTCAACTTCACCGAAGGCTCAATCTGAGGAAGAGGTAAAATAGCAAAGGTATAAGATGATCTTTTGATGTTTTATCATTGTCTTTTTTATCATTTGACCTCTCATTTTGTTTTTCCCCTCTTCATTCTAGCACGCTCGGTGGGACCCATGTCCCAAATTTAACAAAAATTTAAGTTTTTTTGTGAAGGTTTCTCACAGGTTCACGCTTTAGTGTGAGTGCACGCGCATTGGCATGACCATTTTCTAGATCAGTGTGACCACCTGCTAATCAACGTGACCGTCTCAAGTTTGGCGTGATCGCATCAAATTTCAAAAAAAAATTGGCGCTTCACTCGGCTTCAGCGCAACTGCCACGCAAATCCATCTATCTCCTCATTCTTTATGATCTTCTCGCTTCTATCTTCTCGCTTCTATCTTCTCACTTCCATCTCTTTTCATTTGTCACTTCAGCGCAACTGCTCTGCGATTAGCGCAAACGTTTTGTTAAAATTTTGAATTTGAATTTTCAGGCGCTAAGTCTAGTTGTTTTAACGCAAGCGCCTGCTAATCAATGCGACTGTAATTTTTTTGCTTCCGTTATCTGCTCTATTTAATACTAATATTCTATCTATTAGCACGATCGTCTGCTAATCAGTGCGACTGCAAGAATAAATCAAAAAACTAAAAAAAAAAAAAATTTAAAAATTGTTTTTTTGCCATATCTTCACTCTATTTTCCTCCAAACTTCACTAGATCCCCCACAATTTTATTTTGTACATTTCCTTCCTTGAGGGCCTTATCCCAAATTCCACTTTTTGAAGCCCGAAATCCCACATTTCTATGTTTTTAGGGTTTGCCATAACTTCTTCTAGTTTCATCCAATCACCTCCAAATTTTGCCATATTGTTTATCTCCAATTTTTGCTTCTTTTTCCCTCTTGGACAAATTTTTCCATTCCTTCACCTTGCCTCTAAAATCCCCATTTTATGCTTGCCTATCCCTTAGAAAGTGTCAAAAACCTACTCAAACCCCATTTACCCATCAAAATTTCCTCCAAATCCACATTTGTCTTTAGTAGAAAAGTTTTTATTCTTGTTTTCCTACTCATTCCCAAAAAATTTATAAAAAAAAAAAAATTGTCATTCTTTTGTCTTTTGCAGGACGCTTGATGAAGACTTCATTTTCAAACTACTAATCAAGTGGTTTTGCAAGTTGCCTAGGAGGTTAAGCAAACATTGTGTCTTTTTTCTAACTAGGCACCTAGATCTAATTAGAAGGTAAATAAACCATTGTCCTTTGTGTTTTGTGAAAAGCGTAAAGGTAGGCGAGTATGCTCTCGTCTAGCTAGATGATCAGAAATCTAGACCCTCCAAGTTTTTCATGTTTGTTGCATGCTTACCCTTAGTGGGTCTGCCCTCCCAACTTTCTCTTTGAGAAGGTAGGAGGGGAACAACCCAAGTGAGTACACCCGGACCTAGGGTTCCCAACTCACTATAATAAATAGGCCATTGATGACGAAAGGGTCAATGGTTGGGGCTATATGAGAGTTCACTCTCACATTGGGTGCTTAGTAGGATCCTAGAGATCTCAATCATGCTTGCGTGATTACTAAGTTCTTGGTGCTTCGTTGGGATATATGTCTCAATTGCACTTGCGCAACTGGGAAGGGTAGCTCCTAACGAGAAGCCATACTAAACACCTTGTGCATAGTAGCCAAAAACCTTCTAGTCATTGGTGCAGGAGGTCGAACCTCTAAAGCCGCCCATATTTTTACGGCCCTTAGTAGAGACACAAAGTTTTCCATGAGGATTTTTCATGGGAATTGATGCTTGGCTGCCCTGAAGAAGTGAGTGTCATGGAGGGGAGCCAGTGGGGTCAAGCATCTAAGTGTCAGCTATAGTTAAGTGTAGCTGGGAAACCAATTGGGATCCATTAACTATTGTCTTTTCTCGCCATAGGATATGTTGTGAAGGAGCATGAGTGTCTTTTGAGTCTAACTTCTTTTGACCATTGTGTTTTCTTTACTTGACATCTCTTGCCAAGTCCATCCCCCACAACCAATCAATCCTCCCTCTTTCCAAATTCCATCTTGTTATCATCAAATCTTTAATACATTTCCATCTATCTGAGAAATTCTCCAATCCCCAATCCACTTTCATCCATTTAAACAACCATCCTTCCTCAACCAATAGTTTTTTCCAAATCATTCATCTGACTTTGGGTAGCCTCCCCCTTTATTCTTCCTTTTATCTATCTGTTCTTCCATAATCATTCTCCCTCTAATCCAATCAAATCTCCAAAATTTCAATCATTCAAATCCATCCATCTTCCTAATCCATTTATCCAATCCTCCATCAAGCAATCATCCAATCCTTTAATCCAATCAAATCCAATTCATCATCACTTACAATCAAGTCCTAATCCAAGGACTAATCCAAATCAAATCAAATCCAATCCAATCCAATCAAACCAAGTCCTAATCCAATCCAATCAAATCAAATCAAATCAAATCCAACCTAATCTAATCCAATTCAATCCAATCCATTCAGTCAATCAATCATCCAGTCAAATCAAGTCCTAATCCAAGGACCATTCCAATCAAACCAAGTCCTAATCCAAGGACCAATCCAATCGAACCAATTCCAATCCAAATCAAATCCAATCCAAACCTAATCAAATCTAATCCATTATCATTCCAAGCCAATTCCTAATCCTCATCTTCATTTAACATCATCTTCATAATCTTTCCCCTCCAAAACATATTCATCCAATTCCAATCTAGTCCTTCACTCTCAACATGACTACCCAAAATTTCAAAGCTTGGTATGAGAAGATGCTCATGGAAATTCATGAACCTGCCTACCAAGTTAATCCCATAATCTCCCACTCGCCTATCATGCCTTCATCCATCCCATCTCAACACATTACACCCAATCCCAATCTATACCATATCTCTTATCCTTCATCTACCTTCGACAAGGGAAATCCATCTTATTCCCCATCCATATCTCCATATTATCCCTCTAATCCAATATGTATACCTCCATCTCCCCCCCCATCTACATCCCAATCCCCATCCTTTCACAACACATTCATTACCTCCACTCCCCATCCAAATCCTTTACTCCATAGTCCTCCAATCATTAATCCTAATTCCCCAATCCATTATCCTAATCTTCCATCCAATCCCAATCCTCCATCTAATCCCAATTCTCCATCTAATCCTAATCCTTTAAAATCCATATTGTCTACATCCTCCAAACCCATCATCCATAATCTTATCCAAGACATGCTAGCAAAGGAGACAAAATCCTCACCTCAAAGCAAAGAGGCAAAGTCTCCTCAAGTCCTCCATCCACCCCAATCACCTCTACCTCAGAACAAATCCCAATCCCCCACACTTCATGATACTCCCATTTCCCCATCTACTCACATCAAAGCTTCCATGCCTTCCTCCATCACACAATCTCCACAACTCCAAACATGCCAAAATCTTGTTCCAAAGCATGCTAGCATAGAATCCTCTACATTTAATTATGTATCTCCCTCCACTCCATCTAATGATCCTATCCCCTCCACTTCCTCTCATGATCATATGATTCCTCTATCCAACCCTCTCCCTCTATCGTATGATCCTCTTCCATCTCATGATCCAATCACCCCTCCCACTCCATCTCATGATACCCTCCCTATTCAAGATCAAAGTATCCCTTCATCTCTATGTCACGATCCCAATCCATATAAAGATCCTAATCTTCCTTCCACATCTCATCCCCCTCAAAATGGACTCGCGTCTTGTTTCTAAAATAATAAGGGCCCTCGAGATAATGCTCAAGATGTTGATACATCCTATATTCCTCCTAAATATAAATTTCCCTCATACAAATCAAAATCCCATTATCCCTCATCTTCCACATCCATTTTGGGACCCTATGTTCCAAAGTTAAACCCTTCATTCCTTCCATCCATTTTGGGCCCCTATGTTCCGATGCTCAATCCTCCATCCTTCCATTCATATTGGGTCCTTACATCCCTCCATCCACCACTCCATCACCTCAAATAATCCCTAAGAAAGATCAACAAAGGCACACATCCTTGGATGCCTCCCAACACTCTCTTTCCACCATCCCATCCATAAAATCCATCAATCCTTCATCCTCATGCACCCATCCCATTGCTATTGGAAGCAATTTGGATGCCCAATCTAAAAAGCATAAAGCTCAAAATCCACAAAAATCAAAGGATCAACATGTCCCCTCAAAATGACATGCTCAAAACAAAAATATGATCCGAAAGAAAGAAAAATAAAAAAGGCCACAAAGGCCCCAAAAGAAAAAATCAAAAACTATGTGGATTCCCAAAGAGGTAATGCATCCCAAAGACAAATCAAAATTGGCATCCAAACTTACTGATCCAAAAGCTACATCCATTCATAAGTCCTCCAATCCTCCATCTAACACTCCTCCATCTTCAAAATCCATTTTGGGTCCTTATGTCCCAAAATCCACCATCCCAACTCCATCATCCCCTTCTTCTATTTTGGGTCGTCATTTCCCAAAATCTACACTTTATCCCCCATATAATTCAAAACACTCTCCCCCAATACTCCACCACCCTTCAAGGTGTGTGCCAATGTTTATCTTCCACAAATTATTCAAAACCCCATCCATTATCCACCATCCATTTTTCACAATCCCATTCCGTTAGTCCAATCCTTTCCAAATCCTTATCTTCCATCCCCTATCCATTTCATCTCCCCAATTATTGTTACCAACATCTATGAGCATAACTCCACTTCAAAGCAATACTAAGGGATACCATCTATGGAATTAGATGCTTGAGTCTTCCCTTCTTCTTTCATACATCCACTATCTTTTGCATCCACTCATCCTTATCCTTCTCCATCCAAACTATTCCAAAAATTAAAAAAATCAAAAAATAAAGAAATTTTTTTTTTTTAAAATAGAAAAAACTAAAGAAAAATCATTTCATCTAATTGTGAAAACCACTTCTTGTGGTGCCTTGGGTAAGTACCATGATGAAAACTTGGCAAACAAGCATCATGTGTAATCCCCTCATCCCCTTGCGCTCTACACTTGGGGGCAAGCTTCATCCACACAATCCTCCCATCCATCTACATCATATCTAAGTCCATTCTCCTTTCCTATCTTTGATCTTGACTATCCTATTCATATCCTCCATCTCATATCCCTCATCCTATCAAAATAAATCCTCCATTCCTATCTTTCATCTTGATCATATAAGAGGTAAAACAATGTATATGCATGCATGCTTTGGAGCACACAAGCCTTAAACCCTCTACCATCCATATCCATTACACATTATCTTCCCACCTCGTACATCTTTATCCACCATTCATTGCATCCTTAATTCCACTACCTCTAGTGTGGGGCATTACACTCCTTTGCAGCATAGTCCTTGGGTCTCCATCACCCTACCCTCCAGTCCTCCATATCCTATACATATCCATCCACTCCATCCATATGTTTCCTATCTAAACAATAACTCCCTCCTTCCATTCATCCATCCTCTTACCCACCCATTGGTTATCCCTTGTCATTGGTTCCATTCAATCAAATCCTATCCACCCCATCCTATCCAATTTCTAATCCAATCATATTCTCCATCTCTTCCAATTCAATCATTAATCCCATCCTCAATCCAATCCTATTCAATCATTCATCCCCCTTTTTTTTCATCCTATCTAATCATTTATCCTTCTTCCAATTAATCCATCAAACTGAGCTTTCCCCACTACCTAAGCTCGCATTGACTTGTGCCTAATCCAAGCACCCATCCATACTACGCTAATCAAATCCAAGTGGAAAATCCTCTCATCTGCAGACTATGTGCATCCAAATCATCTTTTGTCATCCATCAATCAATCCATCACCCTTCCCATCGGGATGCATTCTTCCCTAGTCTGGTAGTTTATCCAAATCCATGTCCTACTCTTGGCAAGATATGTCAGTTGGTCATGTGCATATTGTTTGCATGCTTGAGATTTTTGCTTTGTTTTCATCTTGTGTCCCAGGACTATACTTGTTCAGGATTGCCTTGATCATCCTATATCTTGGTATGTCTTGGCTGGTGTATAATGGGGCATAGTTTTCATGGCATGGTGTGTTTGAAGGTTTTCCTTGTACAAACCGACAACCCTGTATTAGTGTTTATCAACACTTGCATGATTGTGTACAAGGCATTCCTATTTGACTGAGTGTTAGTCCATGCCTCAGATCTTCATATCATCCTGGTTCTTATAATCAGTGGTGTAGACTATCCATGGCAATATTAAATCTAGGATTGCTCTCTATACTTTCTCAACAAAAAATCCAATCCATTTATCATTTCTTTGTCTCATTTCATTCACAACACTCCAACCCATCCTAATTCCCTCTTTCATTATCTTCATCCTTTCATCACTTATTCTTCTAATTCCTTTCGAGAGCACACCTGTGTTCTTTGAACCCGCATGTCCTCTCAAGGGGGCATACCACTGCTTCCTCGTCATCCTTCCTCCTCATCATTCTTCCTCATCTCATGACTGGGGCATCATGCTACTAGTCCTTATCATTTTCTTCCACTATGTTTTATTCTTCTTTGATATAACATCATTTCACGATGCTATATCAAAGAGGGGCAAAATGTAGACACCTAAAATTAATATTTAATTAATTTAAGTCTATCAACATAATTAATTAATTTAATTGTGTTATCCTCATTCCTCTTTGAATCAATTAAATCTATTTTAATTAATCCTGTCAATATTGTCCAATAATTAATTTATCAAATAAATTAATTATTCCCCTATTCTTCTAAAGTCCCCTCCAATAATTATTTCCTCTAAACCCACTCAGTTAATTAATTCTTATTAATTAACCTAGTCATGTGATTCCTACAAATCACTTTTCCTAATCTCATTAGCATAATTAATCCTTCTAGAATCTCTCATAATCATGCCTATCATTATCCCTAAATTTTTAATTGCCACTCATTTCACATCAACATTGAGTCTCTCAAAGAAATTCAGATTTCTTTGAATCACTCAATGCATCCTTATTTTGGAATTTTTAATTCCTCATATTTGAAATTCAAATTTCTCCCCCTTTTTCCAAGGAATTTTATATTCTTGTTTATTTTCCCATGGCACCCTTGATCCATGCCTTCTATCTAAAATCAATCTCAACCCTTCATGATTAAATCAATCTTGGCCCTCCATTGGCCTTCTCCAATCTATAAATTGGAACCTACTCTCCTCACAAATAATCCAATTCTTATGCATTGTCATGCTACCTATTTCTTCTCTCATACTCTTCATAATCCTCTATCAAATCCATCCATCCTTAATCTTTCAATCCAAATGCAATCCAACAATCCACTTACCTTGTTGAGCATTTGGAGAGCATTCCACATCCATCAAGAAGGAGCCCATCCAATCAAGTTGTAGAGAGGCGCTATTCAACTTCACTGAAGGCTCAATCTGAGGGAGAGGTAAAATAGCAAAGGTATAAAATGATCTTTTGATGTTTTATAGTTTTCTTGTTTATTTCATTGTCATTTTGATCATTTGTCCTTTCATCTCGTTTTCCCCTCTTTAATGGGATCTTGTACCATTTCCTAAAGGACGAAAGCCTGTTGGTTGCAAATGAGTGTTCAGGAAAAAGATTGGTTGAAATGGAAGCATTGAGAAGTATAAAGCAAGGTTGGTTGCAAAAGGATACTCTCAAGTTGAGGTTGTTGATTATGGTGAGATATTTTCTCTTGTTGTCAAAATGACATCCATTAGGATTTTGCTTTCCATTGTTGTTGCTTATGCTTTAGAGGTTGAGAAAATGGATGTGAAAACTGCTTTCCTTCATGGTGATTTGGAGGAAGATATTTATATGACACAACTAGAGCACTATGTGGTGAAAGGTAAAAGTAATTTGGTTTGTAAATTAAAGAAATCCATGTATGGCCTCAAACAGATTCCTAGGATGTGGTACTAAAAATTTGATACATATGTTTTGAATTTGGGATTTGAATGTTCTAAATCAGATCACTATGTTTATTATAATTTTGATGGTGATCATTTCTAGTACATTGCATTGTATATTGATGATATGTTATTCATTGGTAAAGGGAGAGGTATGGTTTCAAAACTAAAGTCTCACCTCGCTGCTAAATTTGAAATGAAAGATCTTGGTGCAGCAAAACACATTCTTGCGATGGAAAATGGAAGAGATAGAGTGAACAAAAATGTATGGCTAGGCCAGAATAAGTATGTGAATTCAATGTTATAGAGGTTCAACATGCAGGATTGTAGACCATTGTGTGTTCCTTTTATAGTTGGAATGAAATTATCTGCTACAAATTGTCCTACATCCCCATTGAAGATAAAAGGCATGAGTAGAGTGCCTTACCAAAGTGCAGTTGGAAGTTTGATATATGTTATGGTTTGTACTAGACCAGACATTGCCCAAGCAGTGGGATTTTTGTCTAGATATATGTCTAATCTTGGTAGAGTTCATTGGGATGCAGTCAAAAGAGTCTTCAGATATTTGAAGGGTACCTCAAAGTATTCTTTGTGTTATCATGGTAATTCAGTTGGATTCAAATTGGGCATGTGATATTGATAGCAGAAGATCCAGTAGTGCTTATGTGTTTACTTTATTTGGTGGTGCAATTAGTTGGATGAGTAAGCAACAGGTTGTGGTTGCTTTGTCCACTACTAAAACAGAGTATATGGCAGCTTCTCATGCTTGTAAAGAGGCCATTTGTCTTAAGAGACTATGTTCAGACATTGGAATAAAACAAGGAGTTTTGAAAGTTAATTGTGACAATCAAAGTGCAATCTACCTAGATAAGAACCCAACATTTCATGCCCGGACCAAGCACGTTGATGTTCAATATCATTTTGTCAGAGATATGGTCAAAGATGGCAGGGTGAATTTGGTTAAGGTAGAAACTTTGATGAATGTTACAGATTATTTAACTAGGGTTGTGAGCACAGAGAAGTTCGAATGGTGCTCGGAGTCTATGGGCCTCATGGCCCCTCGCAATTGATTTATTGAGTTGATACTCCCTTTGCTCTTGCAAGGTGTTCGACAAGTGGGAGATTTGTTGGAAAAATGGTGTCTCAACCTTGCATTTACATGAGGTTACTATTTATAGTAAGTTTTCATTTGAACACAAAATGGTGTGAAATTCTCCCCAAAGATTTTGGTTGGCTAGATAAGCATTTCGGTAAAGTTACGTCGCAAGATCATAGCTAGTTTTGAAGATATTAAATTTTCCATTTTGGAGAGGTCTAATGAAAGGTTTAAATTTGATTTTGAGGAATTTAGAGACCTCTAAATGCCCTAAAAAAGTGGGTGTAAATGGCATAGAAATTTATGAGGCAATAGAGAACTTTGTGAGCTTTCCCGTGCTTCAAACAATTCATCAATAGGACACACGGTTCTCAAGTTATGGCCTCTAAAAGTTTGTACTCCTGAAATAGGAAATATAAAACACATCAAACACATAAATGAGTTGTAAAAAGGGAGGGACGTGTCATAGGGCATCTAGAAGGGAGATAAGGTCCGCTAGACCTTATTGGGTGGTTTTAGCCCATGGTTTTGTAATACTGTTTGACAGTTTCTTATCTCTTATATATGAGATGCGTGAGATAGAGGTTGTGTGTAAGAGTCTTATAGCTATTGAGTTACCTCTGAATCTCTGATTAGTGGTACTCCTACGAAGAGATTTCTCTCCAAGTATATTGTAATCTATTTTGATTGCAGAATAATATATTGGGTAGCTTTTGGAGTGTGGGGTTTTTCTCTCAAAAGGGTTTTCCCCACGTAAATCATTGGGTTATGGTTTGAATTTTATTATATCTATTTCTATTTTCTATAACTGTTGTGATGATCTATAAAATTTTTTGCATTACCCTCCTCTCAAGGTTAGTGTAGGAAGTTGTTCTGCTACTTAACTTCCTTACATTTGTGTGGCTTATATATAAAGCAATAGAGGTTTTCCTTAGATAGGCGGCATTAATACTGGTGGATTCAAAAGATAATCTTTGAGAATTTGGAAAGCCTATTGACAATGGTCATCCCATTTAAACTTGATATTCTTGTGAAGTAGATGCTAAAAAGGATGACATTTGTCTGCCAGTTGTGTGATGAATCTTTTGATTGACTGAATTCTTCCTTGTAAAGACCAAAGATAACTGATATTCTTGGGTGGTGGCATCTCTAATATGGCTTCGATTTTTGTTGGATCTGCTTCAATTCCTCTTTGTGAGACAATGTATCCAAGTAGCTTCCTGAAAGTCACCCCGAAGACACATTTCTTGGGATTCAATCTGACTTTGTATTTCTCTAAATGATCAAAAACCACTAACAAAATATCCAAATGTGTTTCTCTTATTACTGACTTTCCTAAGAGATCATCAACATAGTCTTCCACGATTACATGCATGAGATCATGAGATCATGAAATATAGTCATCATTTCTCTTTGATATGTAGCACCCACATTCTTTAATCCGAAGGGCATAACATTCTAGCAAAAGGTACCCCAGAGACAAGTAAATGTCATTTTGTGTTGGTCCTCAGGTGCTATTTTGATTTGATTATATCCAGAGAATTCATCCATCAATGAGAACATTGCATGGCTAGCTGTAAGATTCACTATCAAATCAATATTTGGTAGTGGAAAATCATCTTTTGGACAAGCCTTATTAATGTCTCTGAAATCTGTACATATTTAGATGTTGCGATCTAGTTCATTGATAGGTACCAAATTAGAAATACACTCTGGGTAGTCAATTGGTCTAATGAATCCGACATCTGATAATTTTTCCAATTCAATTTTGACTAACAAGGCCACTTGCGAATGCATCTTTCTTAATTTTTTCTTTACTGGTTTAGCTCCTGGAGTTACTATCAAATGATGCATAACTAGATCGGGATCCAATCCAGGCATATCTATGTTGGACCATACAAAATTGATTTGTTGTTATGTGAAGAAGCTCATGAACTTTGGTATTTCTTTTTCCTATCAAAGACTGCACCAAAAAGATATTACGTGGTATCTCCTTTATGCCAATGTTTGTTCTGATAATTTCTTCAATTAGCATTGAAGATTTTTCTTCATACAATGTCATGGGGAGAGTGTCAAACCTTCCATCCTCAGGAACCTCAGAGAGGTTTTCACCCTTGGATGCATCCTTTCTTTTTACTTTTTTAGGATCAGACAATGCCACGATGTGGTTTTCACCATAAGACCCATGATTTATTTTTATTTTTACATTTTTACGACTAGAAGGTTTGTCACCCTCTCCAAAATATGCTACGCTATTAAGTTCTATGGTGTATCCTACTTTGTGGTCCCCAAGCAGAAGATTGTCTCTTATGCCAAGATAATCAATGAAGGCATCATCATTTTTAAAAGTGTCGAGTGGTATAGGTCCTTTTTGGTCCCAATCAATGAGTTGGGGGTGAACGAGGGGAAGGCCATCAATGTTTTCAAAGTCGACGAGAGTGAGGGTAAAGACACAAGTGTCTTTGAGTATGTCAATGCAATTGTCGGGGTCATTGCTAGAACTCTCCTCATTAGCCTCGATTGTAAACGAATCCAAATTGTCATTACTAGAGGAGTACTCAACAACGGGAGTCTTTAGTCTTCGTGGTTTTGACCTAGAACCTCAAGATGTTGAGGGTTTGGGATCCCAAAATGTTTTTATCCATGGTTCTCTACTATCTTTCTTTTGTTCTTGAGTTGTAGGATTTGATGATGTTGTCTGCCCAACTCTGAATTGTTTTCTAAATTCTTCTTCCTCGGTGGGTTCCACCTGGTTCTCTAAATATCTAGGCGAGCTCATAATCATTGGATGACTTATCTGAACCCCATTCTCATTCATTAGAATCAGTGGAATGTCACTTCTCTTGTTATTGATTATTAGGAGTAGTAGAACCTATGATTTGTAATGCCTTCTTGCAACTAGGATCACGTAATCTCAAGGGTATAAACCCTAATCCTTTGGTGCGTTGCTTTTGTGGTATTAGATCTAGTAGCAATGGCTCAACCATGCCTTTCTTTTGTAACCCAATAGGGCCTTTACCATCATATCCAAAAATTTATAGCATCTCAAAGACTTTGCCATAGCTTGTACATGGTATCTTGATGTGATCCTTTGTAGTTTCTTCTTCTGGTTCTTTATAGATCATTTTGTGGAGATCTTCTTCTTCCATCTCGCCCCATTTTTGAAATATGGTGGGCTCCCATTTTATTGTAATAGTGGATACCTTCTTAGAAGGATGTGGTCATCCATAGTCTTTGGGAGAGTCCATTATTTGTCTTAGATACATGGTTTGATTCAAAGTGTATTCCCCCATGCCTTTGTCCTTATATTTTCCTTTAAGCTTGCCTTGTTTTGACATAGAAGGCTTTAATGATTTTGGATCCACATATGTTGACAATGGAGTTGCTTCTCTATATATTGGAATTATGATTTCTGATCTTTGTCGTAGGTTATTACAATATATGAATGCATTAGGATCACCTTTTATTGTTACTTCAACTCCATTATGAGGAAATTGTATATGCTAATGATATGTCGATGGTACTGCTCTCATTTCATGAATTCAGGGACATCCCAAAAGTATATTGTATGTGAGATCTAGATCAAGGAATTGACAAACCATATCCTTTGTAACCGGCCCAACTCTTAGAGGTAAGGTGACTATTCCCTTGGATGAGCATTCTTCATCATCATATGCTTTGATAGTGATTTTATTTCTTGAATTCACAGCTTGTTTAGAGTATCCCAATTGTTTAATGGTATTCAATGTACAAATATTAAGACCTGCTCCTCCATCTATCAAGACTCATTTGACGTGGCTCCTATGGAGAAAGGCTTTGATACAAAGAGGTGCATTGTGTGGTTGAAAAACAAAGACATCATCAGCTTATGTGAATGTAAGGCAATGAGGAGTGGAAAGGTATCCCACCATGGCTTGAAACTGGTCCACGTACAGATCAGTGGGTACATAGGTTTCTTTCAATGCTTTGTCAAGGATAGCCTTATGTGAAGGAGATATGCGTAAAAGCTCAATGATGGAAATGAGGGCAGGTGTCTTCCCTAACTGATCTACAAGGTCATACTCATTTTTGGTAGATGAAGAAGTGGTGGTCTTAGGTGGAACACCTTGCAAGGTAACTTTACCTCGATGGGTTGTAACATTGCATTCAGAGGTTTTGTCATTAGATGAAGGGGACGGTCCAATGCCTTTTAAAACAACCTTACTCCTTTGGGTAGAACCTTTGGGAGTTTTGTCCTTTATGATGATCGTAGAAACATAGTTGTCCATTGAAATGTGATTAACAATCAAATCATAGTCATAGGACATCTTAGCATAGTTGGCTTGGTTATTTGTTTTAGATTTTCTTTTATCATGTTTAGGGAATGGTTCCTTAAACATCTCATATTTCTCATTGGAATTATGGCCATAAACTTCAATGTCACCCTTGTTAATAAGATCTTGTTTAATATCCTTCAATCTATGGCAATTACCAATTGTATGTCCTTTGCTCTTGTGATATTCACAGTATTCATCATCATTCCACCAAGCAAGTTTTACTTTGGGTTCATATGGTGGATGATCTAGTATTGTTATCATCTTGTTTGCAACCAATTTATTGAATGTTGTCTCAATTGGCTCTTCCAATGGAGTGTATTTACTTTGAGGCTTTGATGGCCTTTAATTGTTCACTTGATTGTTTGAGTTAGATGAACTTGCACCGGGGAAAGTTACTTTTAGTTTTGCAACATTTGCTTCCACTACCCCATCATTGACTGTTCTCTTGTTTTTGTTCCAAAAGCAAGGTTTGTCTTTCCCATTTGATTCATCTTTATTTTCTTTGAATAGCTTTATGACCCCCTATTCAATAAGGACTTTTTATGTTGCCAATCCTCAATGACCTCTTTGAAAGTAGATAAACAGTCTTTTCATAGCTCATATCCAACGCCCTTGTTAACATTCTGAGTAAATATTTCTACCTTCTATTTTTGCGGGATATCAAAAGAGCATCGACTAGCAAGACCTCTCCATTGTTGTAAGAATGAAGAAAAAGATTTCCCATTTTTCTACTTAGTATTGCACAAGGTAGTTACTGAGACATTTATTTCAATGTCATATGAGAAGTGTTATGTAAGCTTCTACTAAACCACTCCATGACTTAATTCCAAGTGGGAGTTGGGAGAACCATTCCATAGCTTGTTCACCTAATATTTGTGGGAACAATCTCATCAAGTATGTTTCTTCTCCTACTACCTCAATGCAAGCTATGAAAAACTCTCTTATGTGTGCCTTAGGATCTCCCTTCCCTCTATATTCATCAAATTTTGGTCTCACGAAATGTGGAGGAAATTGAGGCATTGGAATGCTTCTATCAAATGGGTAATGACATATATCTCTCATTGCATATTGTTGCTTTGGTGTATTCATGTCTGCCACTTGTTTTTGCAAATCCTTAATCTGTTGTTCCGAGTCATTCTTAGGTGGTGTTTTTTCTCTTCGAGTTAGTCCCATGCTTGAGCCACTAGGCCGAGGAGGAATATAATGCATGTATGGATGCTATTGGTCATACATATGTTCATATGGAGGAGGAACATAGGTATACCTAGCATGTGGACCACCTAGTATGGTATTATAATAAGGAGCACTAGGTGTAGGTCGGTATGTGTCATGACCATGAGAATAGGAGGTATCATAAGAATGGTCTTGAGTATTGCCACCAAATCTAACACGAGGTCTCCTCATGTCATGATTTTGAATGTTCTCAAGAGTATAATTGTATGCATTGGTTCTATCTTGGGTATTATCATGTGTATGAGTATGCGTATTGGTATTTCTCCTCCATGAAAAAGGACGACCACGAGGTTGTTCATGAGAATGACTAGCAAAATTAGGTTGAGAATGAGTTTTGGGGACTTCGAGTTTTTGGAACAAGGAGGAAGGTGACTTAGGCATGAAACGCTCTCCTATTACCACCATCGTTTCCTCTAATATTTGCATTTGTGTGATTTCCTTGATTAGGATCCTCCTCTAGAATTTGTGACACATCAAAATCATGAGGTAGTCTCATCCCACTTTGTGACATGACTTTAAAGAAGTATTGTCTATCTCTTCTCATGATTTCTTCAACCATCCTATTAAAACTTGGTTCCATGATAGTCTCTTCAATGCTATGAATGTGATAGATACATTATCATTAGTATTGTTGTTCTCATTGTCATTGTCTGGTATAGTACTACGGTTCTCAAATGGGTTGTAAAATTCATCTCCATCAAACTCATAGGTACTCATGTTGAGAGATCTTAGAGCTTATTCAACTTCTCTTCTAGACCTTTGTGAACAGGTTTCAACCATGAAATAGACCTTGGCTAAAATCGGGGATGGGAGAAAATGTGAAGACTATGGAAGACCAAGAAGGAGTATGAAATGGAGTGAGAATCTAAGGTTGTCTTGCAATGTCCAAAAATATAAGTCCATGATATGAGGGGTCTAAAGTAAGGTGTGGCTTCCAAAGAGATGATAGATCTCTTGACGAGGTAAGTTCACCTTGACTAAAGAAAACTAAGTGGGACCCTAAGATGATAGATCAAATGTGGGAACCACCTAGTGAGAATTTGTAGTGTGTTTGAAAGATATGATGAGGACAACAAAGCAACCTTTTGATTGTAGTTTGAAAAAAGATGTATGAGGGATTGCAACTTGAAGGCAAATGATGGACAAATATGTGACCAAGACTGGTTGACTAAAATAATGAAGCCTTATAGGAAATGCCTTAGAAGATCTTTCAATCTCAAAACCTAAGCACATTTTTCCTTTTCAAATTTTGTAAAAATTTTGTTTTGAAACACAAACGCGGAACTGCTCTGCACAGATGCGTTTTTACAACCTAGACACAATTTGATGTAATATAGAAGCAATTTTATGCCATAGACATGATTATATATGTTACAGACGTGATTTTTTACTATATATGACAACGTTTTTCTATTTTGATACCGAAAACATGATTCTGCCCTGCGCAGATGCAATTTCCCAACCCAGATGTGGTTTAAACTGACACAAACATAGTTTTTGAGAAGTTTTTTTTCTGAATTTGTCCAAAATAAGAGTTTTTGAATGTGACCAAATCTTGATGTTTGAATGTTTTGTGGAAAGAGAATACTACAAACAATGAATACATAATGTCTGAAGGTGTTTATGTCAATTTGATCTAAATGTGTATGTTCTTAGGCCGAATCAACCCAAATTTCCATGGGTCTAGCACAATCAAAAACAAATCAAACACTTCTTAGCCTAAGGTCAATGTCCTCATGGTGGTAACTTCATACCACAACATGGAATCTCCGTTAGCTCAAGCGTAGGGACACATTGATGGTTGCATTCACTAATTTTGCCTTTTTCGTGAGAGAATAGGTAGGGGCCTCTAGGACTAGAAGGATGACCCAATCACCCTCTCCCCAAAAATCTACAAGTAGCTTATGCTAAGCTGAGTATTTTTGTCTCATCTCATGAGCACCTTATGGTGAGTATCTTGGGGGGAAAGCTAGCTATCCCCTTGCACTGAAATTATCATAATGTTCAGTCAAAAAAGGGTGGGTTGCTACTCTAAAGGTGTCTAGTCATTTTCTGGGGCATCTAGTGGCTATAATAGCGGACTAGAACAAAATATCGCTTGGGTCGTTCCCTCTCACAAGATGGGAGGCAGACCCTCTAAAGATGATAACAATTTCTCTTACACCCAAGATCCATGAAGGCGAGGGGAGAGGATACTTTTATTATCACCTTGGGTTCTAAAATAAACACAACATGCCAAATGCACAAGACACACCAAGCAAGTTGATTAACCCTCAAGAAAACAAAGAAAATTTCAATGAAATCGTGTTAGCCTTATTAGACTATAAAATTGAAATGAAAGACACTCTTAAAATTTAACCCTACAATAAAGTGATTAGTAGTTTTGCAAAATACCCCCACCTGCAAGCACAAAATTTAGGTTAATTTTAGAAATGCAAATCAAAATGTGACATAGGGGGCCTTCAACAAGACATTTTCCTCTTTTCAAAATAGCTACACCACTTTGTTAGTCCAATCAAGAAGGTTAGGTCAAAAACCAAGTCTGAAAAAATGCAAAATGACTAACTAAAACACAAATGCAATTATACAGAACCCAAACGCAGTTTTTGAATGCAGATGCAGAAAGAACATATAAAGATGCGATTTAACGATTTGAACCCTGCAAAACAAGAGTTGGAATGTAGGTGCAATAAAAATCCACACAAAAGCAACTTATGATCATAAACACGGGAAGATAAGTCACAGACACGATATTTGAAAACCTACACCTACAAAAACACAGAAAAATAGAAACATGGAAATAATAGATGCAAACATGGTTATAGATCAAAGACGCGATAATAACATGCACAAACGCAAAATCTGGATCAAGGACCTGCAAACCCGACAGAAAAACACAAACGTGAAACCCGATCACAGATGTGGAAAGAACAGTCGCAAATGCGGAAATAACCTGAAATCATCGCAAATCTGACCTGCAACTCAACCAAAAAAAACTAGAAACAGCCAACAAAATTAGAAACAAAGGGACAAGGATCCTACCGTGGTTGCCAAAATGTGTGAGGTGAAAAATGATGATGACAAACTATTATAAAACCTCAAAGATCGAACCACAAAAAATTTAAGTCCTACAATGAAACACTCACTATACACCAATAGAGATACCTAAGATCATGCAAATAAACAAGATAAAAACAATATTACCTTTCACATGTCAAGTAGGGTTTCAATCTTCATTGTCTCCTATCTCCATTAATCTTGCTTAGTATATTTGCTCTCGGATTTTGTATTATGCACAAGAGCTCAACAAAGAATGAATTGTGGTTGTGAAGTCGCTTGATTGCTTGAAGGCTTGATTGATGCAGTAGTTAGGGATGATAATGAAGGAGTGTCCTCTTATATAGAAGACACTTTAGAAAATGGAGGGATAAGATTAGAGGTGAAAATAATAAATGGTCGGTTAAGATTAAAGGGTAGGTAGAAGAAATAATAAAATAATAAGAGGGTAGGTAGAGGAAATTTAAAAGATAAATGACATGTGCCATTGAAGGAAAAGCTAATGAATCAATTAAATAACTAAAGATTTATTAAATTAATAGAGGAAGTGGGACCAATTAAATAAATAAAATATTTATTTAATTTAGGGAAAAGATAATTTAAATAAATAAAAATATTTATTTAAATGAGGAAAGGGCTAGAAGAGAATAAATGAATGAATTAAATAAATAAGAATTTATTTAATTAATAGAATATTTAGGATAAAATAATCAAATAAATAAAATATTTATTTAATTAAACAGGAAAATTTTAGGTGTCTACACTAAACATCACCTACAACATGTCTAATCCTCTTCCCTTAACAAGAATAATCATAAACATCCAACAAAATACTAGATGCATAGCCATATCCAAGAGATAAGTACAATAAGGAAATAACTTTATTTTTCCAACTAAGAACATAGACTCTATTCCATTCAAGATTAATCCAATGACATATTTTATTCAACCATGAATCTAAATATTTAACTATACAAATGAAGAATATACAGGATGCAATATAGGTTCAACAAGGATTACGACGACATCCTCTATTACAAGAATTGTGATCACAACCTACTACATCATACTTCCTTTACATATAAATACTAGATCCTCTTACATTAAGATACATAGTTCTCAATCTACAAATACAACTATCTCATAAATCCTACCAATACAAATACCACATGAATCACGTTGCATTAGTCTGCTCCATGAATCCAACCATAGTTGAAAAGATAAAGATTCCACATCCACTTACAAGAGCATCCAATGAAGAGCATCCCAATGGAAGAAGGCATCAAACCAGTCGACCATGTGGAACCAATAAAAAACCACTCCCCATGCTACGAAGAATGACACGAGATCCAACACACACACTCTAGACCTAGGCTAACACCTATCAACCAAAGGAATTTCAACAACACAACCACCACAACTGAGAAGCATCCATATAAACAATAATCCAAATCACATCACAAGGCTAAATCAAAAGCATAAAAATCCCATAGGTTAAACAACAATCATGGCATAAGGAACAAGGACACATGTAGGGAAGAATGTCATCACATGCTATCCTCACATAGAAGAGAAGAACTACGGGATCTCCATCTGTCACCTCGATATACATGTGGAACGGTCTCAACCTATGAGAGAATCAAGGGAACTCAATTACGTTGTCTCCATGACCTTCCCATGCTCATCCCGAGTCTCCACTCAAGGGCTATGAGGTGGGGCACCAAAAGACCATTTTATTATCTTATTTAAATGAATCCTAATTATCCAACCCATCTAATTAATTATTATGGTTATCACTTGTTTAAATTAAGAAAACTTTCATTGTGTTCCTGGCATCTAAACTATAAGCATCCTTACAAGGAACCTCTCAGCAACCCGTCTCTCATGATCCTGATCATCACATGAAAGCCCACTCCCCCTAACTATGTTTCAAGACCTTAGGGTAACCATGTACAATAACATCAACAAGGAGACTCATACAAATATACTCCACAAATAACATCCATAGAAGGATACATATAAATAAACAAATCCAATTGATAGCTAAAAGCCATAATGGTAACATATATATAAACCAATAGCCTCATCAGATAATCAAGATCAAAAGAAAGGTATATTTCCCTCTTGCTAGCCATAAAGCAATACAATCCTCTACAAAGAGGCACAATCATCTTGTTGGAGCCATAACAATACATTCCTCCACAACAAGGCAAAAAACCATCTTGCTAGAGCTATAAACATAATTAAATATCCAATATGAACCATATATCAACTCAAAAATTCACAATGATATCGAATACAGCCTCTTGTACAAGTACGAATCAGGAAAAACCAACACAGAAGGTCAAAATGACCAAAACACAAGAGTAGGGGTAGTATAGTGCATATGAAAACCAATACGATGTATTTGAGACATAGTTTAGCACATATACACAATAGTACAGTGCATGCATGCAACAATGTAGTGCATTCACATGTTTTTGCAGTGCTTTCACTTAACAGTGTAGTGAATTTGCATGACAGGTTAGCGCATTTTCCCATTAGGGTAGTGCATACAAGGTATAGGGTAGCGCTTCTGCCTAATCAAACAATGCATACACAAACTTTTGTAGCGCATTTATCTAGTAAGGTAGCGCATATATAACAGAGACATAAAAGTCTCATAAAATGGGAAATGAAAATCATAATAACACCCAAAAAATACATTAAGGTTATAAAATCAACAATGGAAATCCATCCCAAATGGGTACAATGCAAAATATATACCAAGGAACTTCAGAAGTAAATAAGTATTCATCCAAGACAAAACAAACACTTCCTGAATCATCGTAGAAGCTCCTCCCAACAATAAACAAAAGACCAACTCCTAGCAACAGTTAAAGATACGACACTTCCAACACTCACAAAAATACTGAGACTCCAATAAGTTAACATTTAACCAAGACACACATAACAACATGGCAAGATAGACTCCAAAATCTCCCAAGGCAACCATTATCCAGTGCACAAAAAACTCACTACAACATAGAAATAAGCACCAAACTTTCTTTCAAAAGAAATGAATGAAACTATAGCCCCAAATACTATGTCTATAAAACTATATATAATTAATCTTTACAGTAAATATCAATTTCCCATTTCTGCAAACAATCTTTTCGTGGGCAATCTTTTCTTGGAAGCAAAATACCAAGAAGGTAAAAATCTCCAACCTGGAATATTGAAGTTATGGCAAAAGAATTCGGTGAATTGCAAATCCAATCCAAAATCCAAATTCGAGGTAAGAAATATAAAATAATATTATTTAATTTACCCAAATCTCACAACCAATAGTAAAATATGGTAGGTAAGAAATAGAAATTAAAGAACCCAAATGGCTAAAAAGGGATTAAATAATAAGAATAACCCAATAATAAAATAAACAGTGGGCGTAATAAATAAATACCCAGTTAAATATAACGCCACAAAACATAATAACATAAGATCAATATTAATTAAACAATAAATAATAAGTAATAATTAGTCCAATAAATCAAAGCTTAATAAACATTAATCAAAATAACATCAATAAATATTTATCCTCGACAATAAATCATCCGATAGTAATTAAATATCAAAACTATACATTAAATTAATTTTAATATGAATAAACTATATGAATCAATTATTAATAATTAATTAATCATAACACTACAAGACAACCCAACATAGGATCGAACAACACACCACATGACACTAACCATCGACTCAAGCCAAGACATTAACTGACAAGGGTATCAACTTAAGCCTAGAGTGTGTTGAAGGAACTCATATCACCTCTGATCAACTTGCCATGTCTAGTACCTGCAATCCTACAACCACCAATATCCACACACTCTTAAGCCTATCCTGAACTCATGTCAACTTGAAACTAGGTGGAGTTGATGTCTAGTACCTGCAATCCTGCAACCACCAATATCCACACACTCTTAAGCCTATCCTGAACTCATGTCAACTTGAAACTAGGTGGAGTTGATGTCTAGTACCTGCAATCCTGCAACCACCAATATCCACAAGACAACATATACAATTACATACATCATAAATAATCAGACAAGCAAGAGAGAATCATGATCACATATCATGCTTGTGACGAGTGGTATGACATCATCTCTATCATGAATACAATAGTAAGACAATCACAACAATCATAGCATCGACATATCCAATATAATCATGAATTGGGGTTAGCACTAACAATATGCCATCATATCATCATAAACAATGTATTCATCCATGAATAATGAGTGCATATAAATCATCAAATGTAAGTCTATCCATCATAATAATCCAAAATATACCATCATCCATATAATGTATCATATATCAATATAAATATCTAGCATCATCGATAATCATCTGATATATAGATAAAGCTACAAGTATCAACCAACATCACAAAGAGTCTAAACAAGTCTATCGCTGCATAAATCAAAAGATGAATCAGGGAGGGACACTACATAGGAGCATCTCCAACGCTCTCCCCCACCTAGTAGCCAATCCATGAGTCACCCTATCCGAACATAGGAACCCATTGATAACCCCTCCCACCACTACAACTAGTGTATGCCCACTGGTGTACATAACCTCCCAACTCATGTGACCTCCTTTGATCTCAAGCTTAGGATCTCCAAGCACCCATTGCAGAGCATCTGTATCCACCTCTTAATCATAGACCACTAGCTCACCTATGTCGATATCTTCAGTATCCTGTATACATCCTCCATAATGACCAACATTTCGTCGGTCAACAAATGAAAAAAGCATGTCTCAAAGTACCATCTTTTTGCAAGAGCAGTTAGCAATTCCATGTTTGCTTGAATCTTAGACATGAACATGATGTGATGTAAACCCATGGCCTCTATTGCCACGTGCTCCTTAGCAGTCAAGTTCGATCATAGCCACTGCATCATAGGGAATCTCTCCCACAACTCCAACTGAGCTAGATAATCTTGTAATCATAGTGAACCAATCTCATCAATCCTAATAGTACTTATGTCTATCACATAGTGTTGCTTATCCTATCCTATCCTAGCCTAGTGGTGCTTATATTTATCACATGGTACTACTCATCAAGCTCTATCCTCATAGTGCTTATGTCTATCACATGGAGCTACATCCTATCGGTGCATATGTTTATCACATTTCACTTGGTCTTTAATCTATCCTACTAGAGCACTCGCCAAATTTTATCAATTTGATGATTTATCTTATATTTTCTTAGCATCATATCCTCCTAGGGGCATCTGTCCGAGTGTATCCTCGACAGTTTATCAAATCGGCTATACATGTTTATCACATGGTTGTTGATTCCTTCCCTAATTTTACCCTATCCTAGTTGAGACACCTCTCTGAGTGTATCCTCTCAACAGTTTATCCAATTGATAGCTTATGTCTATCATAGAACTATTAATTTTAGGGTCTTCCTACATACAAACGTGCTAAGGTACTACCTATACATGTTTTAATTGCATAGACACATTTTTACCTTGCACACATGTGATTTGGCATATATATGCGCTACTATTCTGAACATGCATGATAGAATATCCTATACATGACCTAAAATCATAAACTACAATGCTAATGCGATTAGAAACCTATATGCGGATTCCCTCTACTTATATGCGTTGTCATGCCACAAACGCACCCTAAACTGAAATAGATGTGTTTGAAACCCTAAGCATCGATTCCATGTTTTTGTTTAAACCTACATTATAGCCTAATAAATGCACAATAAATACAAAATGACCAAACAAGCTTGAGGTATGTACTATCTTGTCCATGTTTGCAAGCTGCTCGAACCATCAAACTAAATCAAATCGATGCAATCTGACTACCATCATTCCTCGACTATTGTCCACTCTCCTAAGCTCTCTGGATGCTCCTTGCTCTAGACCTTTCAAATGATGTGGATGCAAATGAGGATGTTTTCTCCCCATGGTTGCTACATATAGCGTGGAACCCTAACTAGCTATGTTTGCCTCTCATTGTCGTTTTCCTACCCATTAACCCTTTTTAAATCTTGTTTTTCACTCTCCTAGCCCTGTTGTATTCTTATCCCTTCTAGCCTTTTTTTTATTTTTGAGAGATTGTCTGTGATTTTTTGAAAACTTTTCACCCAATCTCTCAAGGGGGCATACCACTCCCATCCTTGGGCAACTTTGTATCAGTTAATCTTATCTTCTTTGAACCAATGTGACAAGTTGTATTGTCTCGAAGAGGGGTTAAATGTAGACACATAAAATTGTCCTAGCCTAATTAAATAAATATTTTATTTATTTAATTATTTTATCCTAAGCTTTCTATTAATTAAATAGATTTTTATTTTTTTAATTAATTCATTTATCCTCTTCTAGCATTTCCCCATTTAAATAAATATTTTTTATTTATTTAAATTATCCTTTCCCTATATTAAACAAATATTTTTTTTATTTAATTGGCCACACTTCTATTAATTTTTATTTATTTATTTTTTGATTGGTAATGGGTTGAAGTTGATAAGGTGTACATACCCTACCCCCATATGGGATTTGAACGTGTGACCTCTCTTTCAAGAGTACAAGTTCTCTACCACTAGGGCAACTCAGGTTGTACATAGCCCCACTTTTATTAATTAAATAGATCTTTATTTGTTTAATAAATTCACTAGCTTTTTCCCTCCATGACACTTGTCATTCATCTATCCCACCAGTTATCCTTTCACCTCTTAATTGTATCTCTCAATTTTCTAAGGTGTCTTCTATATAAGAGGATTCCTTCATCATTTCATAACCCTAACTTATGCATCTATCAACCTCAACATCAAGCAATCAAGCATCTACAAAACCACAATCGGTTCTTTGTTGAGCTCTTGTGCACAATACAAAATTTGAGAGCACCTATATCAAGCAAAATCAATGGAGATCAAACCCTACTAAGAATGTGAATGGTATAATCTTTCATGGAGTATGGTGGATTCTTAATTGTAGAACTAGGGTTTTATGTGGTTGGATCTTTGTTGGTTTTACAATAGTTTATCATTCCATTTTCACTGTATACAGATTGATTTTCCAAGGATTCCAAAGTCTCATTTCACGAATATGATAGAAGGTCATGGATTCTATTAAGGAGGCTATAATTTCCAAGATTTCTTTGGACAAGAACTTATCTCTCATTAATCTTTACCTTTAAAGATGTCTTGAGCTTCATTATATTATTGCACACCCTCATACCACTTTCATCCAATCCTAAAGGCTTCTAGAAAGGTGTATATGGTTGGTAAGTGGTCTCACCCACTAGGTTTCTTCAAATATGCACTAATGACTCTTCTCATGACAATCTAGTTACTATCAAAATTGGAGTAGTTGGTGTTGCTAAAGGTGAGACTATTCATTTTTTCTTCTCTACTTATATAGAACATTATTGAAATAATCTATCTTTCAATATTTTTCATATTAAAACTTGAAAAAAAGCTATTATATAGAATTTAATAAATGTCACACACTCCACCATTAGGCTACTTTATTTTATAGCTATAAATTCATGCCCCCACGAATGCATCCCAAAAACTATTCACCCTAGGATTAGGGTAAAGATGTGGGATTTTTTACTCCAATCTTCTTCACAAATTTGCAAATCCTAATAATGGTACAGGTACTATGTTTAGTGTACCCTTCCTCTATTCTCTATTTCAATGGCATCTTCTCAAACAAAATTTCAAGAAATTTAGCTATTTAACGGCTACATTCATTGACTCTTATTTAGTATTTTTTTTAAAAATGTTTTTATATATGTATATATTCCTTCTCAATGTAGTAGAAAAATTATGTAAGAAGAAAATCACAAATTATTGAAAATGTAGGGCACAAACCCTTTGCATTGGTAGTATCAAACTTAAAAAACTAAGGTAGTCTTTGCATAGATTAGGTAATCACAGGCTTTTAGAACTTAAAATGTGTATATTTTCTTTGCTATATATGCTTTAGCAATGTTCTATATGGACAAATAAGACAAAGAACTTAATCAAAGCCATGTACTTGTAATTTGATGTAATGATATAAAAAATCTCATTGATTTGAGAAATTAAATTAAATAGCATAATTTTGAAGTTCAACAAAAAAATTTAAGGCAATTTTTATTAATTGAATAGTATTCTGAATAACCAACTAATGTGTACTTTATGATTAATTTTTTTTGTTTTGGTTGGTAATCCACAACCAAGATTATAGTAGAGGGTTTTTTAGCTTGGCTCGAGCCCAGGGGAGTCACAAGGGGGACTTCCTCTCCATCCACCACTCTTCTCCTTATCGCTCCAAACAACCACCTTATCTCTCCATCACCTTATCTCTCCAGCTGAGCCACCTACATGTCCACAATGATGGGCCCACCCAGGCAAGAGTGCTTGTGTGAGCCAAGTAGGGATTCGAACCTTGGTTGCACTATTAATAGTGCAGTCACTTAACCATCCCACCATAGGATGATCCCTTAAATTTTATTTCGTTTTAAAGAAAAAATAAAATAAAAATTTAATTTATTAAAGCTAGTCATATAAAATAAAATTTAAATTTGAATTAAATATATGTTTTTTAAACATATCTAAAATTAAAGATAATATTTCTATGTGTTTCCTAATTAAATTAAATAGTATAATTTTGAAATTCAGCAAAATCAATTAAAAATTTATTTTCAAACAATTTCTATTAATTAAATAGTACAATGAATAACTATAAATCAAACATTGAAACAAGGCAATGAGCCTAAATCACATTTCATAATTTTAAATTTGTTGGTCACAATTTTTTTTCTTCAATCGTGATCCATAAAATAAGAAAAAATAGTAACAAATGAATCAATGATTAAAGTGGTCAAGGTTGTATATTAAAGTAATATCATAGATTTGAAAATTGGCAATTCTAGTAAATTATATTATTGATTGTGATATCTGATATGAGTTAGAGATTTTATCTTTATTATTCATTTACAACTATCCTCTAAATTTCATCTTTCAAAAGAAATCACTTCGAGATAAATTTTACCCTCAAATACATATGCCTGAACTTGTCCCCTTTATCACTCAGCTTATAAAAAGACTCACTAAACAAGCTACATTCTTATTTAAAATTTTAAGATCAAACTTATTATTACCAAGATATAAATATGATTCAAATAACTTGGACAACTATAATCAAATATTTCACAATTATTTTATATTGATTTCATTGTCATTTGTTTATAATTTAGAATTTCTTTTTCAAATTAAAGAAACAATACTGAAGATATTTAAAATGCCTAATTACATACCTTGATCTTTGTTTCACAACAAACATCCATTTTTTTTACTCTTGAGTAAACACAACTTCTAATTTGGGTTCCCCAAACCCATGACACAAAGTGACACCCTGACAAATTATAAATAAGGAAAACTTGCAAATTATGCAAAGTATACTTTCTCTTTTAGTTAAGAGGAATATTAATAAGGAAAACTTATAATTTTAATAAAACAAATTCTACAAGCTAACTAGACTAAGTATAAGCTGATTGGACCATGCACTACCTATTGGATCTCTAAGTTGATTGGACCATGCACTGCCTATTGGATCCATATTCAAATAGAACTAAAAATTAAATTGAAAGTAAGCTAAAGAAAAAACATTCGTTATGAGTTGAATGAAAGTGCATATCTTCAAAATATTTTAGTTATTTAATTTGATTTCCTTTTAGTTATTTGATTTTTATTTTATTTTAAAGTTATTTCATTTTATTCAAGTTATTTCATTTAATTTAGTTTAAGTTAAAATATTTTATTTAATTTTTAATTCTTAAATAACTCTTAAATTTTAATTAGCTCAATTTCTCTTTTAATTTTATACTAAAATAATTTATGATATTCCTTTTAATGTGTCAAATTATGAAATCAACAAACTTAGAGTCTTGGTATTTCAACTCAAATTTAAATGATCAATATTCTAGTTTTTTAATTAATTTGATTCATTTAATTTAATTTAAATTATTTAATTAATTTTTAAATTTTAATTAGCTTATTTTTTCTCTTAATTCTATATTAAAAATAAAATTATAATATTCCTTTTAATGTATTCAACAAACTTAGAGTCTCAATATTTTAAATCAAATTCAAATAACCAATATATTAGTTATTTAATTGATTTCGTTTAAATTATTTAATTTAAGTTATTTATTTTAATTTTTTAATTCTTGAATTTTAATTAGCCTTTTTTCTTTTCATAATTCTACATCAAAAATAAAATTATGATATTCCATCTAATGTATCAAACATGAAATAAACATACTTGGAGTCTTATATTTCAACTTAGTTTAAATGACCAATATTTTAGTTATTTAATTTAATTCATTTCATTTACTTAGAATCTTATATTTCAACTCAATTTAAATGACCAATATTTTAGTTATTTAATTTAATTCATTTAAGTCATTTCATTTAATTTAAATTTTTTAATTTAATTTAATTTTTAATTCTCAAATAATTCTTAAATTTCAGTTAGCTTATTAGTACTTGTCGTAGGCAATACTATTGCATTCACTGAAGCCCAATCAATCAATTAGTTTGCACCAATCAAAAGTGATTATTATTTTTTCTTTCAAAATAAACTTGGATTTTGTAAAGAGATTTATATTTTTAAATTTAAGATGTTGTAAAAATTATTTATCTACACTATGATTAGTTTTAAAAATTTGGTGTTATAGGAGCAAATTTTTAGGAATGGTAGATTTTTTAGGTTTTTATTGGGATTTTCTTGTATTTTAAAAAAAAAGAAATGTTTATTTTAAATAATTTTTTTCATTTTTTATTATTTATAATATTGTAAATAAATAATAATCTAACTAAATAAAAATTAGCAACTGAACAAATAATGGCTCTGCAAGTTAACAGCGATCGGCAGGTTAACAGCGATCGGCGATTTGGCGCATGGGCAAATGTTGGTTGGGATGACCCACCACACGTGTCGCAGTGGGTGTTCTCCAAAGGACGTTGGGTGGATAGGGCTCCATTTCTACGAAGAGATCGCAGAGAGTTTCGACCGGTATCAAAATATTTCTAGGGTTTTTTCAAAAGGGTTCCGCGCGTGGAAGGGATAGCCCTAACAGGCAAAGATCGGTTGGGCGAAGTAAAAACAGGGGTGGGAAAGCATTATTTGTTCATCGCTCCTTCGCTGAAGTGGTAGCCATGGGACTTCCAAGGGTGTCTAAGGCATCAAGTTTTATTAAACAGCTGAATGGAGCTTGTGGCACTAGGGTATCCGGGCCTGCTAAACAAATGGACACGAATGTGGCTGTTAATGTTAATGATGCGGGAAGCTTGAGCAGTAAAGAGCATGTGGAAACTAGTAACAAGGATCACTCTGTTCCTTCGAAGGAGGTTTGGTTTCCTCGACCTTGTTTTGATTTTTTTGGTTCTATTGTAGCCGATAGGGCTTCCAAGTTGCATTCTGTGGCTATTTTAGGGGAAATCTGGAGTCCTCCGACCAACTTATCCAAATTACATTCTAAATTACACAAGCGTTGGCCTGCTTTGGTTTGTTTTCAGTTCTTGTCCTCCAATTCCTGTGTCTTGGTTTTTTAAACCCCCTGTTGCAAGGATGATGTTCTTAAAAGCTCATTCCATTGGTTTGGTAATGTTTTAGTTAGGGTTTCTTTCTGGAAACCATTCTTTGTACCAGAATGGGTCAAACCTAACTCTCTTCCGGTTTGGTTTGGCTTGCCTCAACTTCCTTTTGAATTTATGGATCCGAGGGTGCTGAAATCAATTGGGGATAATTTTGGTTGTTTTCTAACATCTAAATCGGTTCTTGAGGAAGGGAAGGTTCTAGTAAAAATATGTGTTCTAATTTCCCCGACATCTGTATGCCCAATTTCTTGTAATATCAAGTCAAACGAAGGCATATGGAAGCAACCTATTATGAAAATGAAGGATGATCTGGTTCAAAATCTGATAATTGTGGATGCTCCTTTATTTTTTGACTTCCAAAATGTAAAAACTGGGATAAACAATGAGGTCGATCGAAATATTTCTTTTACTCCTACTCCACTCAAAGACTCTTCTCAGGTCTTGGTAGGGTCTATTTGTCATGGCAAGGAAGACCTAAACAATGCTGCCCAAATAAATCATAATAATCTTGCCAAAGAATCTCCTCAGGGATTAACTAGATCTGTATGATATCTCAAGGAGGGACTTAACAGTATCGTTCGCCCTAATAGTAAAACTGACACTGTCGTTTCTACAATTGAGGTGAACATCTCATCCCAGGGTTTGGGGAATGTGGTTCATGTTAAAGATGGCATTCCCAATTTTGGTAAACAGTCGGCTCTTCCTTTATTACATGAGTCTTTTGTTTGTTCTCTTAAGGAGGGGGGGTTGGATAGTAGCGTAAGGGTTGAGGACATTAATGTTTTAGATCGATCATCTGATCCTATTGCTGCAACCGGGATAAGTGCTCCGGTTGGGCCTAGCACTGTTAATCATGATGATGATGCTTTAATCAAACAAGTTAAAGAGTTGCTACATAATGAGCCTCCTAGGGATAGTACTAACCTCAATCTCTACACATTCTTCCAGATGATCACACAACTCAACTAGTTGAATAGTTGCTTAAATCTAATAAAGACTTTGCAGAAGATGAGGTCTCGAAAAAGGTAGTGTTCTCTATTGGGAATGACCTGGATTTAATTCATAAGAGTTTGTCTATCTCTCCTTCCTTAAATCCCTCTGAGGCCTCTATTATCTCCTCTCGAGATGATCCAAATAGAGTTGTTCTTCAGAATGCGACCTTGTTGCATTGCTCATCTCCGATGAAAACGCCCATTAAATCTTCTATTGCCCAGGTTCAGCTGAATTTCCCTAACACTATAGTGTCTCCTGGTAGGGGTAGACCTCCAAAGAGTCAAAAAACTCAGTTGGAAATTGATGCAGGTGTTCAACAAGTTCTGTCAGCCTCTCCAGGTTTGAAGAAGGCGGCCATCTTGAATTTTGGGAATGGACAAGGTAGTGGGTCACTCAAGTCTAAAAAAAGGTATGTTATTAGCCCACCGGTTACTAGATCCGCTTTGGTCAAGAGAAGTTTGCACAAAAACTTTGGGGAGAAATGTTCTTCTCCCATTAATGAGAAGAGGGGAGTGTCAACCTCCCCTCGAATCCAATGAAGATTATATCATGGAATGTTAGGGGCTTAAATGCCCCTAGCAAGAGATGCTTGATCAAGTCCTAGTTAGATTTGGTTAAGTGGGATTTAGGGTTACTTCAGGAAACTAAACTTTCGTCAGAAAACTTAGAACTTTTATTTTCTTCTTGGAAAAAATGGAAGTTTTTTTCTTGTCCTATTGCCGGGGCTTCGGGAGGTCTGGCTCTATTATGGAATGATTTTGTAGTTGATGTAAAATTGGTCACATCTGAGCCTAGCTGGATGTTGTCATTAGTCTCTTTCAGAGCCTCAAGTTTTAAAGTATGGGTGTTCAACATTTATGCCCCTATAGGTATTTTGGCTAAATATAGGTTGTGGCAGGAACTCATTAGGGTGTCTTCCCCCCTTAGGAATTCTTTTATCCTGTTTGGGGGAGATTTTAATGCAGTTTTGAATTTAAGTGAGAAATCAGGGGGGATTTACCCAAATAAGAAATCCATGGATGATTTTAATGCATTCATTGTTGTCATGTCCCTTCTTGATTGCAAGCCCAATAATGGTCTATTTACATGGACAAATATGAGGAAAAATTTTGCTCAGATTGCGGAAAGATTGGATAGATTTTTACTCTCAGAAAATTGGTTTGATTCAGACATTGAGTTTTTTTCTTCCATTCTCCCCATGGCTGGATCGGATCATTTCCTGGTCTCTCTGATAATTGTATGGGACAAACCTGGTCATAAGCTTCATTTTAAATCTGAGCCAATGTGGTTTAGGGATCCCTCTTTTCTTTCCCTTCTGAGAAAATGGTGGAGAGAGGCTCCTTTCTGTAGGGGTTCTAGAATGTTTCAATTGGTTAAGAAGATTTCTTTCTTAAAACAAAATATTAGGGGTTGGAACCCCCTTCACTTCAAGAATATTTTTGCAGAAAAATAGAGGGTGTTAGACATGTTAGAGGTCCTAAATAGGCATGTCTTGCTGCATGGTTTGGGCTCTAAGGTGTTGGATGAACTCAGGTCTCTTAGGAGTGAACTAGAAGAAATCTTGGCTAGAGAGGAAGTATATTGGAGACAAAAATCTCGGGAGCTCTGGCTAGCAGATGGTGATAAGAATACATTTTTTTTTCATGCTAGCACTAAATTGAAAAGGGCTAGGAATAGGGTCTCTTGTATTCAGGATTGTCAGGGGAATATCCTTTCTGAGGATGAGGATATTTCTAAGGAAGCGGTTAAGTTTTTTAAGAATCTTCTTTCTTCTGAAAATATTGAGGATTCAAACAATATCTCGTCTCTCATTCCTTCTCTGGTCTCTCCTGAGGATAATAGAATTTTAATGGCACCATTTTCAATAGAAGAAGTTTGGGGGGTTGTCTTTGCTATGAATCTGGATAAGGCTCCCGGGCCTGATGGTTTCACTCCTTTGTTCTTTCAAAAATTTTGGGAGTTTATCGGTCAGGATGTCCTTTTGGCTTTAGAGGAAGCTAGGAGGAATAGGTATATCCTCAAAGAAATGAACACTACCTTGATTGTCATTTTACCTAAAAAGGATGATCCTAAAACCTTCGCATATTTCCATCCTATAGCTTTATGTAACACCATTTATAAGATATTCTCTAAAGTAATTGCAATGAGGTTGGCTAAGTTATTACCAAGAATAATTTCCCTTGAGCAAGGAGGTTTTGTCCCTCATAGAGAAACTTCTGAAGGGGCTATAGTTGCACATGAGGTCCTACATTCGATTTCTACCCAGAAATCTCCTGCAATGATTCTTAAGTTAGACATGATGAAAGCCTATGATAGGGTTGAGTAGAAAGCATTAAAAATTGTCATGTCAAGGTTGGGTTTCTCCCTGGCCTGGATAAAATGGATTATGGCTTGCATTTCCTCAGCAAGATTCTCGGTTCTTATTAATGGATCCCCCTATGGTTTCTTTCACTCCTCTAGGGGTTTAAGGCAAGGGGATCCGATCTCACCCTTTTTATTTATTTTACTAGCTGAAGGTCTAAGTCGGGCAATTGGTTCAGCTCATGAGAGTGGTTCATTGAAGGGCATTAAAATTCAAAATTTTGATCAAATTATCTCTCATTGTCTTTTTGCTGATGACACTCTTCTATTTGGTTGTGCATCCTTGAAGGAGGCTCGGGCTATTGATCAAGTGATTAAGGATTATGTAGCTTTTTCGAGTCAGAAAGTCAACGTCGAAAAATCTAAGGTTTTCTTCTTAAATACTCATTCCCTGCTCCGGGATAAGCTTCAAAAGTTTTGGGGATTCCAACTTGGGGTTCTTCCTTGTACTTATTTAGGTGTTCCTTTTTTTGCTAACAAGGTTAAGGTTAGTTTTTGGGATAAAATAGCTTCAGGGGTGTCTAAGAAAATTTTGGCATGGAACCACAAATGGCTTACCATGGTGGGGAAAATTGTGTTGATTAAGTCAGTCTTGAATGCGGTGCCAACTTACTTAATGTCAATTCTCAAAGCTCCAAAGGAAGTTGTTGTCAGTTTATAGGATACACTGAGGTCTTTTCTTTGGAACAACAACAGGGATGGGAAATCTAAGATCCCTCTGTTAGCTTGGGATAAGGTTTGTCTTCCTAAAGAACTTGGGGGATCTGGAATTCGTAGCTTGGAAAATCAAAATTTTGCACTGGGGGCCAAATTAGTGTGAAAATTATATGATAATCCAGCCTCCCTTTGGGCTAGAATCATGTTCACCAAGTATCTTTCTAATGGTGTTAGGGAGTCTATATTTTGAGCTGAGTCTCTACCTAAGGGGTCGGCCATTTGGAATTTCATGGTAAAATGTAGAAGAGTCTTGATGCCGCATCTTTCTTGGATTGTGCATAATGGTCTGAAAGTTAGATTTTGGGATGATACTTGGAATGGTCATTGTCCTATGGATTCTATTAGGGATTGGTCACCCTTGAAATCTATTCTTTTGGATAAATGGGGGGCCTACTTATCAAACTATTTCACTGTAGTTCATGATGGCAATATGGTGATGGCCCAATGGAAGTCGATTGATTTTCTTCCTATTAGTCCTAGTCTTAAAGCAAATTTTTATTCTACTCTTAGAAATAGAATAATCATCTTGTCTAAGCTTGATGATGAGCTGATTTGGACCAAGAACTCTACTTGAAAGTATTGAGTGAAAGATGGCTATAATTCCCTTATGACGGTCAAGGATCTCTCTTCTTGGCCTTACAAATTATTTTGGCATCCTGCATGTCTGTCGAAGGCTGGAGCCTTTACATGGCTTACTGTGCAAGATAGGGTTCTTACTGGGATGAGATTGGATAGGATGAGCTTATTTGTTGTCTTCCCTTGTGTTTTATGGAATCAAAAATTGGAATCGTCATCTCATCTTTTTCTTCATTGTGATTTTGCTTTAGGATGTTGGAATTGGTTCTTTGAGAAGTTAGGCCTCTCTTTTGTTACTAGTGGGGACCTCCTCTCACACTTCAGAGCTTGGCCTCTTTTGTTCCCTTATTCTTTTTATGCATGTCTTTGGATCATAGCTCCATCGATCATTGCTTGGAACATATGGTTAGAGAGAAATAATAGGATCTTCAAAAAATCATCCTCGTTGCTCTCTGATATATTAGTTAAGATAGAGGCTTCTATCTCGGAGGTGGCCCTGTCATATATTCATAAGAATTTAGATCATTTGACATCCTTCTACCATTGGGATGGCATGATCACAAGAACATGGAAATCCCTGTCTATTATTCCCTCCCATGGGTCAGTTTCAAAGGGTATGGCTTCTAAAAATAAGAGAATTATGACTACCTGGGTTCCTCCTCCTCCGGGTCATTATAAACTCCACTTTGATGGTGCTTCCAAGGGGAACCCGGGTATGGCAGGGGCTGGTATGGCTATTCTGGATCATAATGCAGTCTTAATATCGGCTCAATGTCATGCCCTTGGGTCTCAGTCAAACAACTTTGCTGAATGTCAAGCTCTATCACTTGGGATTGACATGGCTATTTCCCTTGGGATAAAACATCTTCACATTCAGGGGGACTCAATGGTTGTTATCCAAAGTGTTTTGAATTGTAAAAGTAATTGTTGGCACTTGAAGTATTTAATTGACCACATTTTGGAGAAATTATCTTTTTTTGATACCTATTTGTTTTCTCATTGTTTTCGAGAGTTAAATAAATTGGCAGATTTCCTGGCTAATTTGGCAATTGACTCGGCTGCTTTTCATAAGATTGTGGAAAGAGATGACATTCCTCAAGATGTCCTCCCCGAGTATATGCATCTTCCCAAATATTAATTTCATCTGTTTGGAGCCTTTCCTCCACTTCTTTTTGAAGTATATAGATTATCCCCTTCTTAAATTTTGTATTGGGTTAGAAGGTAATATATGTGCTTCTTGAGGATTGGGGAGGCTATAAGGCAGCTGGCAATACATTATAATTAGTGCCTTCTCTTATCTTCATTTCTCACTGAAGTACACATATTATCCTCTCCCCAGTACAGTCTGTATCTGTTCTTTTTGTGCTGATAGGAGTCTTTTATTTCTATCTGCATTTGAAGTACTTATACATCTCTGTTCTTGGGGTAGATGTTAATGTGTGTATTTCCTTGAGGTTTGGAGAGGTTTGTTCCAGTGAATTCTATTATTTCATGAGTTAAATATGTCTTGGAGATATATATGGGTCAAGCAGAAGGATGGGGCATTTTTTGCTTATTGCTTTTAACTATGGGTGCTTGGTCTATCATCTATAAATGTTGTTTTAAGCACACCCCTTATATTATTTACTTTCAGAAGAAAAAAAAAAATTAAGTGGTGGTATCTTATTTTGGGTCATTGATGCATTATTTTGACATAGTTTGTGTGTAATCCCAAACAGGGCCCGAGGCCTTTGCTTCCCTTATCCGGTTGGTCTTATGATGTTTGGAAATTGTTTTTTATCGTGCTTTACTCTTTGGTACCACTTTCAAGAGTTTTTGGTTCTTACTCATTGGCAAAAAGCTTGTCTATGTACGGTGGCTGGAAGTTAAATCATAGGAATGCACTTCTATTTTTTCACCACACAGGGTGTCATTATTGAGAGTATTGTTTGCATGTTTTTGGGGTACGGGGGAGTTATTTCTTATACGTGGTTAATCCTTTCCTCATAAATTTTATAATTGGTTTTCCGCCCTTGTTGATTGCATGATTTTGGTTTCTTCATGTTTTCATAACGTGGCAAAAATTTTGTGATACTCTGAGTAATTTTGTTCGTGTGGATATCTTGAGTCATTAATTTGCTTGGCTGGTTTTATGATTCGCATGGGCATTGCCATCATCGTTTAGTAAGATGGTGGCTTTAGTTTTTGTCTTGCATTCTTGGTGTCGAGCTGGTTTGAAAATATCATCATTATTTGTTTAGGGTGGCGGCTTGGATAATGACATCATTTTTTATTAGTGTGTCGTCCTCTCGTGGTTGTTTTTTACTATCTTATGATGGCATTGGGTTCTTTAATTTTCCTTGGCTCTCCTGGCTTTGCATTTACTTTTCTGATGGAATCAATGGGTTATCGTATTCTATTGCCCCGCAAGCACTATGATTTTCAAGACTCTTTTTTTTTGGATGATGAGAAGGTCGGGCGTTTGTTTCAAATTCATTCGATGGATTTTTCTCTGGCTATTCACAAAGTTTTGGGAAAGCGATGGCTTGTGGATAATCTAGGTTGTTTCCTTCCTCATATTGCATCTCAATTTCTCACTGTATGTATGGATGTGCTTTTGGATTCTGCTATGGTTAGGGCAATTTGTGATACATACTTCAACCCACACTTTTACTCTTCGGTTGATTTGGATAATGCTCTCTCTAATTACCGCTTTGATTTTGGTAATTTTGCATATGCTAGTTTTATTACTCGTTCTCAGTTATTATCCTCTGGGTGGCATGGGGAACTCCTTTTAGTTTTAAGGAATGGGCTAATAGCTAACATATATGATGACACGTTATTTGAATTGGCAGCCCTTTTAGATCATATATCTCCAGATTGTCTGGCTGCAGTGGTTAATGTTTTTGCAGGATTGCATTTTCTCTTAGAAGAATTGTCTAATGTTCAAGCTTTTCCAGTCTGGATTCCTCCCATACATATGGTTTTTTGAGTAGGGGTATGCTTCCATCTAGTTCTTTCATCTTTTTGGCGAGCAGTATTGTTTTTCATGGGACATAAGGGGTGGTTTTTCTACATGCCTGCTGGTCATTATGGTGTTGAGCGGGTGCTACAAAATCTTGTCAAGCATGGAAGCGTGATGTCTTCCCCTTTTCTATAAATTTATTCTTCAAAATTCTTTTTGGGTCCTATGGAGAATGATAAGCATCTTCGAAGAATCATGTAAGGGGAGGGTGTTTATATCAAGTATGTAATGGGTCTATGGGGTTTTTTGGATGATGCCAGGTATATTCTGATAAAGCTCTGTAACGGGAGGGTGATTAAACTCAGATTTGTAATTGGGTATATGGGGATCTAAATTTTAGTTTTTTCTCTTTTTCGGGCCACAACCGGAGGTTTTCTTGCGGGTTCTTTCTTGTCGGTATGCCCTTTGAACCCGTTATGTATTTTCAACTCTTAAATTTAATAAAATATAAGTTTAGTTGCTTGTCCACTTTTATCAAAAAAAAATTATTATTATTATTTTTGGAGGATAAAATAAAACCACTTTTAAAAAATGATTTATGGAATGAAAGGAAAAAAATGGCTCGCAATATCGGAAAAAAGGCAGCCAAGAGCTTGAGGGTCTTTCTTGTGTTTCAGTCGCACAATCATGCTCCAGAAAGAATAATGCTTACTACAAATCGATTTGCAATCCTCGGTCGTCATCCTCCCTTAGTCGTTAAGGCTTCCTCTCCAAAGAAAATCAATGGATGCTCTTCTACAAAATATTCCCATGGGGGGGAATGATGACCTCAGGACTTGCTTCCTAATTCCAGATTGAAAGGGCAAATTGCTAATGAATGGCAAGAGGTTAGAGGCAAGAGATCCCAAAGGGCTATTAATCTGCAATCTAAGATCGAGCAAGTTGGTAGAACAAGAAATAATATCAGACAAAACCTTGGGGCCAGGATATGGATTACTCCAATTACCTCCAGAACCCCTGGTTTTGCCTCAAGAGCCAACCTGATCCCTTTGGGTATGAAGAGAAACCCTAGGAGGGCCTCTGACCTCCCACCCCTGAGGGCCCATCCAAAGCTGGAATCAAAACTAGGGTTTAGCCTTAAACCCTCCACAACTCACAAATCGACAACCTACCATCCTTGAGGTGATCCTCTCAGGGGTAGGGCAAATCCTAAACTCTCAAGGAAACAAAAGGATCTAGAGCCCAAATATATCTGGTACCATTGAGTGAATCAACTTAATAGGGAACTTGGTCCTAAAGCATGTATTTGGTAGAACAGCTCTCAGATTAGAAGGCCGATGAGCAGTGATAACCCTAATCTGGAGGTTAGAGAAGAAATTTTTGCCAAGAGATTAAGGGTTCATTGCAGAAAATTGGGTGTTTTTGCCAAGTGGTGCGGGGACGGGAAACCTATTGAGAAAATCACTAGCTGGTGGGAGACAAAATACATAAGCCAGGTAAGTATTATCTCTCTCAATAATAATTTTATGTTCATTGATTGCAAACAAGAAGCATTAAAACATGAATTATTATGTGGGGATCGTGTGTTTTATAAAGGCTTCAATTTCATTTTCATTGATTGGCATCCAAATTTTAATCCCAACTCATATAAATTTAATAAGATGTCAAAGTGGATTATCTTTATAAATCTTCATGTTTAACTTATGCACTCTCAGGTCCTTTTCAAACTTGGAGACAAATTAGGAGGTTTTGTAGGTTTGGAAGAGACTTGGTCTCGCTCCGTTGATTTGAAAATGTTAGTGAACTTGGATAACAATCTAACTAAACTTAGTAACATATATTTCATTACAGCTAATGTAAAATACTCCATTAAACCCAAATTTTATATAGGACCGATATCGGATAACATTGCCTTCAGGCTGAGGATTCCCCCTATTATAAAGAACCCCTGACAAGCTCCTACCATTAGGAGTAAAGATATTGATATACGCTTTAATAGAGATAGGGGTGGCTTCATTGTTAGCACTGCCCATTTTGGTAGGTAGACGGTGATAAACAATCTAATTATTCTACTTATATTGAAGAAGGGGAGATTGTAGATAATAAAATGGATGGTAACCCTTCTGAGATGGTGACCCCTGTGGTAGGCAAAAATCCAGGGGAGAATGTGGTGGTGGCACCTACCAGAGTAATTATGAACTCCCCTTGTATTTCTTGGGATAATGGTGTTCGTGACAACCTATGTCAAAACCAATCCCCTAAGTTGACTCCCCCCTCACTCTTGAACACCCAAGAGGAAAGGTCTTGAATCCCTTCTCAGGGTTTTGATCTGGATCACAATATTCTTGAGCCTATCCAAGTAGTGCTAGGTAATGATAAGACTCAAAGAGAAGGTGGGATTGGTGTAGACAATCATCATGTTTCTGCTGATGGGATTGAAACAAAAAGGGTGGATGAGGCAATTTTGAAAGGAATAACTCCAAGATCCCTTCCCTTAAAAGCATTAGAGGAAGTTAGGTCAGGTAATGTAGTAAGTATGGAATCGACTGGAATATTTGGTAGAGGACTGTCCTAGGTCACGGGATGACAAAATTAAAGTGCCTTCACCAGAAAAGGTCAAGGCATTTGAGAATGAGACTAGGGAATCTATCACCCAAGTTTGCAATGAAGTCATTATCAATCTCATGGATAGGTTTGTAGAGGAGATTGTCGATGAGGATGAGTTAGCCTTGCAAAAACAAGTTCTAATAGCAAAAAAAATGGATTTAGGGAATGAGAAAGAGGATTTGATGGGGGATGCCAAGTTGATGGTATAATTGAATTGCAAAGATAATGAGGGCAGGGAGGATGCCCTTGGAATTTCTCAAAACGAACTGGGAAAGGAAACCCCAAACTATGCTAAGCTGAACAAAAGAAGAGGTAGAAAATCTTTATCAGAACTTAGAAATTTGGATGGGTCGGCTAAAGGCCAGGTCAAATTGACTTCTATGTTTGATGCAGGGAAGGGGAAGTACCCTCCCAAGGAGCCATGAAACTCCTTTCATGGAATGTTAGGGGCATGAATGCCCCTAACAAGCAGCGGATCATAAGACGCTGCATTTTAACATCTAACTCTGAAATAATAATGATTCGGGAAACTAAACTAAATGTAGAAGAATCAGAGATCTTCAGGAGAAAACTAGGCATTAGAGAAATGAATAGTTACTTGGCTAATGGAGCCTCTAGTGGCTTTGTAGTAATTTGGGATCCAAGAGTGGTAGCCATTGAAATAGATAGGAGTCAGGCAAACTGGATGAGCGGATGGGTGAAAGGCATTAAGAATAATCTGTGTTTCCTTCTAATAAATGTTTACAGTCCAATACAAAATAGGGACAAAAGAAGGATTTGGAATGAGATAGAATTATACCTGAGGGAAATCCCTAATCAAATTTGCATCATAGGAGGCAACTTTAATGCCATTTTGGATCAGAATGAGAAAAGAGGAGGGAGGAGAATAATCTCACAATTTGAAAGGGATTTTTGTGATTGGGTCCACAAGACAAACCTCATGATGATCAAAATGGTTGAGGATACTTATACATGGAACAATAGGAGGAGAGGTTTCAGCCACATTGCTAAAAAACTAGATAGGTTTTTCCTTAGAGGAAGTCTGATTAACTTCCCTAGTTCCTTATCAGTGGATATCCTTCCTATCTTAGGGTCGGATCATTACCCGACTCAACTGTCCATTAGTGAAGAAGTTAAACCCAAGAGATGTCCTTTTAAGTTCAAATAAATGTGGCTAAAAGATGACAAAGTATTAGGGCTGATTGAGAAATGGTGGAAAGGAACAGAAGTATCAGGATCCAAGCTATATAGAGTCATCTATAAATTAAAAGTGATACAGAACAATCTGCTGAGGTGGAATAAAACTCATTTTGGCAACATTTTTTAGGCAAAGGTTAAATTAGAAGAAGAAATAAGTAAGGTTAACAAGATGGTAATTGAAAAAGGAATGGATGAGGCTCTTTACCTGGAAGAAAAGAAGTTATTAGCGGATTATGAGAATATTCTAGCTAAGGAAGAAGTTTTTTGGTGCAAAAAATCCAAAGAAATGTGGTTGAGTGACGACGACAAGAATACGAAATTCTTCCACAACAGTACTAAACAGAGGAGAATAGTAAATGGAATTACCAAAATTAGAACCAGTGAGGGTTTGATTAATGAGGATCATATCCATATTGCATCGGAGGCAGTGAAGTATTGTGAGGGAATCTTTAATAACTAGGCAGGTTCCAACTTGGGCTCTAGGGATGAAATCTTTACGAACATCCCTAAAATCATCACGGATGAGAAAAATAAATGTCTGGGGGCTAGATTGTCAAAATCGGAGGTAGAAATTGTGTTATTATAGATGAATCCAGACAAGGCACCGAGGCCTGATGGGTTCCTACCAGCTTTCTTTCAGAAGTGTTGCATTTTATTGGGGATGAAGTTATAGAGACATTGGAAGGAGTAAGAAACTCAGGCAACATGCTCAAAGAAACCAACAACACTTTCATCACCCTTATACCCAAGAAAGATAAAGTGGACAACTTTGGTGACTTTAGGCCAATAGCACTATGTAATACTATTTACAAACTATTCACCAAAACTATTGCAAATAGACTGCAAAAACTGCTCCAACTCTTAATTAGTGAAGATCAAATAGGTTTTGTCTCGGGTAGGTCCATATATGATGGGGTCTTCATTTCCCAAGAAGCTATTCATTCTATCCAAAAGAATAGGGAACCTAGCATGCTTATCAAGTTAGACATTAAAAAGGTTTATGATAAGGTGGAGTGGCACTTCCTATGTAAATGCTTGGAAGCCTTTGGCTTTGCCAAACCTTGGATCAACCTTATCTATGCATGCATCTCTTCCCTCAGAATCTTCGTCCTTGTAAATGGAACCCCAGAAGGTTTTTGTACCATCTCTAGAGGGTTGAGGCTGGGGGGGCCCATATCCACCTTCTTTTTTATTATCATGGCAGAATCTCTGGGTAGATCCATCACCAAGGCCAGGGAACAAGGTACCCTTAACAGTATTCAAATAGATAGCGGTTTGGATCCTATCACACATTATCAATTTGTAGATGATACTATGTTGTATGGCCAAGGTAATAGGCATGAAGAGCGATCCTTTAAAAAGTTACTTAACTCCTATTCTGAAGCCTTAGGACAAGAAATTAGCAAGGAGAAGTCGGAAATATTCTTCTTTAATACCAACAAAGATATAGAAAAGGCAATATGTAATATTCTGAAATTCAAAGAGGGGGAGTTTCCATGCAAATACCTTGGATTACCCTTAGACAAAGGCCTTAGATCTTCAAAACTCTGGAATCACATGGTGGCCAAAATAAAGAACAAAATAGAAACTTGGAAGGGTAAATGGCTCTCTTCTGCAGGAAGAGCAACCGTGATTAAATCAGTTCTTTCGGCTATGCCCATATACCAACTTTCATGCATTGATATCCTCGATACTAAAAATGAAGAGGTGAACAAATACCTCAGAAACTTCTTTTGGCAAGAAACAGGGGAAAAAAAGAAGTTGGCTCTATTGGCTTGGGATAAAGTTTGTAGGCCTAAGCTAGAGAGGGAAGGTAGGAATTAAAAACATTAGAGAACAAAGCAAGGCCTTAGGAGCAAGTTAATCTGGAGAATGTTTAAATCCCCCCATCTAAAATGGGCCAAAATCCTTTACCATAAATATTTAAATAACAATAACCCCATCAATCTTTTTAGGACTATCAATCCTCCTAGAGGATCGCGAATCTGGAACTTCATTATAGATTGCAGAAGTATTATCACAGAGAAGCTATCTTGGAATCTTGGGAGGGGGGATAAGGCCCTGTTTTGGTCAGATTCTTGGGGGGGATACCCTGTGATTGACAGGATTGCTGACCTTAGAAATGTTAAGACCCTCTTGGAAGAAAGATGGGGAAAATATGTTTATAACTACATTAAAGTTGAAAGGGGTGACTATGTTAATGGGTGGAAGTGGAAGTCCTTAGACAACATCAATATCCCATCCAGAGAAAGGGAGGAGTTGATTAGAATCCTAGGTTCTAGAAATATTACTTTTCAGCTCGATCAGGATAGGCTGGTTTGGGATGGCTCAAAAACAGGGACCTATAGCTCTAAAGAAGGTTATAATCTCCTGATGGGAAAATAGATAAGACCAAGAAGCAATACCCCATTGAGGTTGTGTTGGGATAATAACTGCTTACATAAGGCCGGGTTGTTTTCATGGTTGGCACTACAAAATAGGAACCTCACTGCCGATAGATTTAGAAAAATGGGGTTTGCTGGTCCAAGTAGGTGTCCTCTTTGTGAAAAGGATGAAGAAAGTGTGGATCACATACTATTATCTTGTAATTACTCTCATCAATGCTGGAATTGGCTCCATAGTAAACTTGGGTGTATCTCAGCAATTCCAAGTTCTATTCTAAGTTTGTTCCAAGCTTGGCCTATCAGAAACATGAATTGCTTGTATGGAGGTCTTTGGATTGTTGCTCCATCTATTTTCATATGGGAATTGTGGAAAGAAAGAAATAGATGAATCTTTAAGGAGGAAAGGTTGGGTTTAAAACAACTTACCAATAAGATGGAAGCTACCATTATTGAAATTATAAATAATAGAATCATGAAGAGCCAGGGTGGGGAAGCAATCATGACCTTTTAGGATGAGAAGATGAGAGGTAAGTGGATTGGGCTGAAGATTCCTCCTTTTATTGGACCAAGGGCTAAGGAGGAAAAGCGCAAATGGGAAGAGTGTGTGTGGAAGCCTCCCAAGAGAGGGTGGTTCAAGCTCAACTTTGACGGGGCCTCCAAAGGCAACCCTGGTCAGGCAGGCGTTGGATGTTGTCTCCACAACTCCGAAGGGATGGAGGTGGAAAGGCAAGCAAAACCAATAGGTACAGAAACTAACAACAAGGTATAACTCATGGCTCTTGTCGAAGGACTAGTAATGTGCATAGAGAAAGGGGTGGAAAATTGGCTATTGAAGGGGATTCGGCCATTTTGATTAATGCTCTGAGAAAAGGGTCCATGCCAAACTGGAGGTTGGATGCAATACTCATGAGGGCGTTGAGATTAGGTCAATCCTTTAAGAAAAATACATTCAATCAAATCTTTAGAGAGGGAAATTCTAGAGTTGATGAATTAGCAAATATGGGAGTAGATGAAATAGCTATAGGTTAAAGAGAGGCTCTTGTGGAATGTTGTCTCACTGGAATATTGTATGGTCTCCTAGGGTTAGTATACTTCTAGGAATACATTCACATTTTGGCTCTATTTTAGGAAGTATATGGTTCTCATGGTACATTCACATATTGGCTCTATGTATTTAGTAATTTATGGTGGTATATAGTCTTATATTCCTTGGATCTCTCAATCCCGGTTTCATCTAGTTCTCCTGTGTGTGTGTGTGTGTGTGTGTGTGTGTGTGTGTGTATTTAGATTCTTTTTTGTTTTGTTCTTTGTCTGCCTTTTATTTCATTTTTTCTTACAGACACTTATTTATACAGCTGAATGCAAGTATCCTGTGTGTGTGTGTGTGTGTGTGTGTGTGTGTGTGTGTGTGTGTGTGTTTAGATTCTTTTTTGTTTTGTTCTTTGTCTGCCTTTTATTTCATTTTTTCTTACAGACACTTATTTATACAGCTGAATGCAAGTATTCTTACATTACATGTAGGTAATAAGGTTAATATTTATACAGGTGTGTGTGTGTGTGTGTGTGTGTGTGTGTGTGTGTGTGTGTGTGTGTGTGTGTGTGTTAAAGTTGTAGAATACAACCTCACAGAACCCAGTGAACACCTACATGCAAATAACCTATCACAACAATGGAATATTCACAAGACACAAAGATTGCTTTGAAAACCTAGAGCAAAAGAATGCAATAATGATAATCAGATTGGTTAAGGAATATAAAGGGATCAATCCTTATAAAAGGAGATCAAACCTAAAAAGGGAAAACCCTAAAAGTAATTAATAATTAATAATAAATTAATTATTAATATTCTTTTATGTTTTGTTCTTTGTCTACCTTTTACTTTGTCTGCCTTTTATTCCATTTTTTCTTACAGACACTTATTTATACAGGTATATATATATAGTTTTGTACACACACACACATGTATGTATATGTATATGTATATGTATATGTATATGTATATGTATATGTATATGTATATGTATGTGTATATGCATATGTATATGTATATGTATGTGTATATGTATATATACACATACATACAAACATATACATATGCATATACACATACATATACATACATATATACACACACATATACATATACACATACATATATATACATATACATATACACATACATATACATACATATATATACACATACATATACATATACACATACATATACACATACATATACATACACGCACACACACACACACACACACACACACATATGTATATGTATATGTATATGTATATGTATATGTATATGTATGTGTGTATATGTATATGTATATGTATATGTATATGTATATGTATGTGTATATATATATATGTATATGTATGTGTATATATATATGTATATGTATGTGTATATGTATACATATACACATACATATACATATATATATATATATACACATACATATACATATACATATACACACATACATATGTGTGTGTGTGTGTGTGCTATTAATTAAATAAATTATTCAATTTATTTTAATTCATTCATTAAACCAAATTCACAATCAATTAAATGAATAAATCCTATTTATTTAATTTAACTCCCTTTCCTCTTTTAAATAAATAATTAAAATATTTATTTAAATCATTAAAAATCCCCCCCACTTGCATTCTCCTACAAATGCAAGTTGCAACCATAATTGAAATAAATTAATTTCATTTTAATTTAAATTCTTTTTTCCCTCACCCACTAAATTCACTTGCAATCCTAAATCCCCTTCTAGACCCTTCTAACCACTTTCTAAACCATTCCTAATTAGCCTAATCCATCCCCTAAATATTGTCACATTCCTAAGCAACTTGGAGTCACTTCTCAAAGCCTTCAAAGTCTTTGAAAAGCATTTAATGCTTTATGTGTTCAACAAGCTAACCTCTAAAGTCTTCCAAACCACTAATGGCTCTTACATGACCATTTAGGGCTCTTACATAACCATTTATGGTTAAATCCACTCGCCCCATGGTTAGAGACTTTACCTCTAACTCAACCCTCATTTAACTCATGGGTCTCTTCAAGCATTTATTGCTTTGACTATGGTTATATTCACTAACTCTTGCACAATATTTTATCCATTGGATAAAGGCATTATTTATTGGATAATGGCTCTATTCATTCAGCTCAACGTTAACCTTACCTCCCAAGTTATACCTCAAGTCATGTCAAGCATTTAATGTTTATTCCCTCTTCTCTCAACCCATATCTTGTTGACATTTGTCATCCTGGGATTGGATTGAAAGCCCTCACATGGATCATAAACCCATCAATCCTAACCCTTGATGAGAATACTCAATCTCAGCCCTCCATTGTTCCATTTTACCTATAAATAGAGCTCATTTTTTCATAATCCAAATCCTGAAATCTTGTATGCATCTAACTTATAGTGAATTTTAGAGAGAATTCTAGCATAACTCACATTGGCTTTTGGCTAAATTTAATCTTAGTTAATTACATAAAATCTTATATTTAATTTGTTTTACACTTGCATTTCATAGTTTAAAGCATTTTCAATCTTAAATCTTCATAAGACATCCAGAATAGTACAAAAACCTACTAAGAGCTACACTCATTTGGGAACTTGGAGAGGAGAGGAACAAGGGAGGAGAAGCTACAAGCATGGTGGAGGGTATTTTGAGATGCCTTGTTGCATTTCTTAGAGTTATCAAACTTTCTATTTTATGTGTTGTGTCTCTCTTGATATGCTTGCTTAGGATAGTGTTTGATTTGTGATTCTAACACTAACACTTGTTTGTTGCTTGTTGTTTTGTGTTTGTCTTGACAATATCCTAACCATTCCTTTTTTTTGCAGAGAATCATTTGGTGAACCTGATGTGAATTGAACACGCAACCTTCTGATATCTTTTTTTCAAAACTACTAACTTTTTCATGTTTTAATTGACACATAGGTCACGCTTTAGCGTCATTGTTCATGCTCTAGCACCTTTGAAAGTTGGTACTTTAGCGCTAGCGCTATTGTCTCTCAACTAGCACTATTGTCTTTCTTTTAGCGCTATCGGCCATTAAATAGCGCTATCGTTCCTAGTTTTAGCGCTTTCAGCTAGTTGTTTGACAGAATTAATTATGTTTGACAGAGTTCTCTTAGTGCTAATGTTTCTTTTTATAGCGCGCTTGAACTTCTTTTAGCGTTTTCGTTGGTTATTTAGCACTTTTGTGTTAAATAGCGCTTCTGTTTCCACACAGAGTAGCACTATTATAACAGAGAGTTGTAAAAAAATTCTTTGTAACCGAAAAACCAAAAATATTAGGCTTGTAGAAGCCCACCAAACATTCAGATTTTACTAACTAGTTATCTTTTGTGCAGGTTTGGACTAACCCCATTTTTGTAGGATTTCTAAAATTTAAGCTTAGGAAGTAAATTTATTTATGTTGCTAACTTTGTATTTAAAGTTAGGATAAAATGAATTCACTTTCTTTTCTTGGTTAAAATCAACTTCACTTCCATTTGGGCTCTTAAAAGGAATCACACATTTTTGTTTGGGCTTGTAAAAAGAACCTCATTTGTCAAAATTAAAAAGAACCACAAACTCCAAACCCAACAAAATTTATTTTTGTAAGTTAGGGACAATTTGAATTTGGTGCTTAAAATCAACAAGACAAATTTTATTTCTTGCATCCAATTAAAAATCACAATCAAAACTTCATTTTGGGCAAGATTAAAAAGAACAAGTCATTTGTTCCTTCAAGTTAAATCGATTTACTTCAAGCAAAAACGTGTTCTTAATTCAGTTGACCAGGATTTCAAGTTCCTAGATTACAAAACATTTTGTCTTGAAGTTAAAAAGAACACCATTTTTGTTGGAGCAACATCTCCAAATAGTTAGATCACATTGCTATATTTTGGTTAAAAAGAACAAGTGTTTTTGTTGATTGGCACACTTGTGCAAAGTTTGTCGAGTGGTCCTACTTCTAACACACACTATCCTCTCCCTTGGCTTTCGTGGTCCTAGGTGCAAGAGAAAAGTGCTAGTAACACTCAAATTTTATCTTTTTAAGAGAGGTCTACCAAGAGACACATCACTCTTGGGAATGACCTCGCGCGGTAAATCCTTCGAGCCACTATAGAAATTAGGTGTGAGCGAAAGTTGTAGCCTTGGGTATAGTTGTTCCTGCAATGTAACTTGCTGAAAGGACATTTGGGCCCCACCACAAGTTACAAGGCTCTTAAGTGAGTCACTGCAGAATGAACTTATGTCCAAAAACATCAAAAATTACTAGACACCTTTTTTATATAGAAACCCACCCATTCTATTGATTGAGGATATTAGTGATAAATTCAGTGCAAGAGCATAGATGGTTTTGCTCCCAAGATACTCACCATACATATTTCCTTGAGTAGAAACAAGGCTTTTTGAAAGGCTCTTGTAGATTGATAAAAGTGGTGACTCCCCCATCATAGGGATCATCTATCTATTATGCTCGCGCGGACTTAGTATATCACATCCTTACCTGCTACAGCGGGATTCATAAGGTATGTAGTACCAAAGTTGAAGAAATATCAAGATGTGGGCTGAAATTATCGCAACTGGCCATTTGACCTTAGGGATAAAGTGTGCTTGAAGTGTCTTCATTTTGTGTCAGACCAGTGATAAATTGAGCCAACTTCAGGCTTTCGGAAAAACATTTGAAAAGGGGTCAAAAAGCTCAAAGATTGGGTTGATTTAGACCCACACTTATTTGTGCCTTTTGAGGAAACATTATTGTGTTTGCGTGCTTGCTCTATTTTCTTGTCAAAGAAAATCAAAACCAATTCAAAAACAAGTATTCATCCAACACAAATTTTCAAAACCAAGATTTGGCAAAAAATCAAACAAAAGTGAAAACTAGATATCAAATTATATGACCATCCTTCACATTTTGAGAAAGAAGAATCTTCATCAACATATCAACTTGAAGAAAAGACCATTGAGTTCAAAGCCTTTCATCAAAAGAAGGAAATTTTTCTATCTTAATAGACAAATTTTTGTCTCACACAAAGCCTTCTTGTGTCATATGCGTCTATGTCTTCAAGGAAAATCCAACGAGTTTGATCAAGAGTCTTTGAACATCAGAGATTTTACTCAATATAGAGCTTTGAGTTATCATAAAAACAAAGGAAGCAAAATCAACCCTGCCTTCTTTCCAGACATTTGCATTACATATAACATAGCTCAGGAAGAACCACCAACCCCTAAGAGAGAAGAGGAATAATTTGTCCCATATGTAACACAAAGTTTTTATTGAAGTTCCCATCCTTTCTCACATTCATACATCATCAATCCATTCCAACTCTCGAAACATAAAAAGGTCTTGTCCTAATTTCTTTTTAGATATTGCTTGAATCAAAACAACACATCACTTTTTAGAGTGTCTCTACATCTAGGATAAACTCATGCTAAGAGGCATTTCTACACAGGTTAAAAGTAGTCTATGAGTGCATCCTCTCATTACTAGGTATCTTGGTTTGTAACACATCTCAGACCTTGCTATACCTTTTCATATCAAACATTGTTGACAACACAAAAAGCAATTCATAAAAGGACTTTGGTAACATCAAACCTTTAGTGTTAAAGATCCATATGCTAAACACTTCACCAAACATTTATCTCTCATTCCATCACCAACTCATAATCACTTTCACCAAACTTCAAAAACAAGTTTCAAACAAAATGGCTCAAACCAGATCAAGGACTAGACAACTAGAGGTCGAAGAAGAAGAGGACGAAAATCTCAATGAATTTCAAGAAGCCCTTGGAGGAAATGCAAATGATGAAAATCCTAGTACTCCCACTCCTAAAGCAATAGAAAGGGCACAACACAATCCCCTCTTCAATCGAATTTTTGATGAAATCTTCAAAAACAACGTCGATGCTCATTTTTTGAGACTTGCTCAAGAAGGAGCCAAACTACCCTCTGATTTTGATACCATACAATTACGGCAAGCATCGGAACACCATAGTCATAATGAGGGTGGAAGAGGTCGAGATAACTTCAAATATGACCTTAATCAAGGAAATCTCCCACCTCCTCCTCCTAATGACATTGACATGTTGAGGCAACAAGTCGAGAATCTAGCCCAACAACTCCACTGTGGTGTGAAAACTACCCAGTTTTCACTTAATGATATTTGTCCCTATCCCTTTGATAGGAATCTGCATATGCCACCTTTTCCACGAGGGTTTGAAACACTTAAGTTCGAAAAGTATCGGGGAAAAGGAGACCCTAGAGATCATGCCAAGGAATTTTTCTCAGCTTGCCTAGAAGTGGCATATGAAGACACATATCTAATGTGCCTCTTTCCTCGAAGTTTGGGAGGGACAACCACGCAATGGTTTTCCTGACTAACAGGCGGCATTAGAACATTCTAGGAACTTATCCAAAAGTTTGTCACACATTATTCACATGACATAGAACGCGATGTTACCATGGCAAATCTGTGTAATACCAAGCAAAAACCAGGGGAGCTATTTTTCAGCTTTCCTGCAACGGTGGAGACAACCATCTAGTAGGCGTTCTCTTCATCTACCTGAATGAGAGCTAGTGGAAATATTTATTTCCAACTTGAACGATGAAATGGAATTCCACCTAGACATGAAGGGCACATAATCCTTTGTTGACATGATCACCCACAGATTAAAATGTGAATGGACCCTCATCAAAAAGGGACTTATCAAGATATACAATGAACCAAAAGATGGCCCTCACCCATGCTTTAACAGTGATAAAGCTAACTTCTGGAATAAAAACAAAAACATCATCAATGATGGGGTCATAGATGCAAGAACCATAAAGAGTACACAACCTGTGGTCCGATTTGTGGGGCAAAATCCCCCTGCTAAAAACAACACTATTGTTCCTCTACAAAATCAAGGTCACAATACACCGCAAGAGGAACCAAGGCAACGACAACAAAATTATAAACCAAAATGTACATACACTCCCTTAGGAGAACCTATCAAAACAGTGTTGCGTCAATTGGTCTCTTCAAATCTAGTGACCTTACCAAAGACAACTAACTACGAACCTCAGGTCAAACCTCCAGGGTGGAGAGATAATGAACATTGTGAATTCCACCAAGGGAAAGGGCATAAAAGAAGTAGTTGTCATAGACTGAAAGATCTTGTTCAAGATCTTATTGACCGAAGCAAAATTGAAATCGAAGGACACGACCCAAAGACCTCAAATAATGATCATCTCATGTTTAAAAATCAGCTTCCATCACAAGATCAAAGGGGTCCTTCCACTTCAGGTATAAACACAGATACAACTGATTATACGCGAGCCGCCTATAATTACACTGTGAATCACCTATATGATGCCAATGAACAAATTGCAACCATCACCATCAAAGATCCAAACCCTACCTGCAATGTTGTTACACATCATAGCAAGATCACCATTAAAGCAGCTCCACAAGGCACAACCTCCATCCCAAAGTAGTATAACCTTGTGGAACAATTAGATAAGACGCTCACACTTATATCCATCTTAGAGCTTTTGCACCTATCCCCGTCTCATAAAACAATCTTGGATCAAGCTCTCCAAGATGCGTCAGTCCCTGCTAATCTAAATACAAATCAATTTCAAGCTATGGTTGGTAATATGAGGCCATCACCATGTCTCACTTTCTCTGAAAGCGACAATACATCCTTCCGACAACTTCATAACGCCTCACTCCATATTGAAGGATTTATCAACCAACACAGGATCAAGTGAGTCTTTGTTGACAATGGAGCAAGCCTAAATATATGTACATTACAATTGGTCACAGCATTAGGATATGCAATTGAATCAGTGGACTCCCGCAAAAAGATAACCATAAAAGCCTATGATGATGTGGAGCATTCTTCAAAAGGAGCAGTTGTGTTACCAATCCGAGTGGGCCCAGTGGTGAAGCACATCATATGTCAAGTTCTAGACCTTCCTCTATCATATAATTTGTTGTTAGGAAGACCTTGGATACATGCCATGCAAGTCATTCCATCCACCTATCACTAGTGTATCAAGTTTCCTCATAACGGTGTAGAAATTACAATCTTGGGCGATGCAAATCCATTTACATATTGTAACAATATCAACCATCAGCTAGAGATTACCATTCCCAACAACAAAGAAGCTATCCCATCCACTTCATATGTAAGTCCAACCTCTCTTTCTAGTTCAAACACCACTATACCAAAGCAAGAGAAGCTAAAGATGAAAATGGTAGAGGAAGGTCTTGGGGAATACAATCTAAGCCAACTCTTTTGTGTTGGGAAACTACCCACTTCCCCTAGAACTCATGGTAAGCCTCAAAGGTTACTTCAAGCACCACTGGTCAAGCCAACATGCACTTTGGGACCTTTTATCCTTGGAAGGAGTCAGGAAGAGGAAACCAAAGATGAGGACTTAGCAGAATGGATCTATAAATACCCTATCACCATGACAATCCCACAGGCTAAGCTTCCCACAGATCAATATGGCAAAGGCCTTACCATTATGCAAAGTATGGGCTATGATGGTCAGAGTGCTTTGGGACCTTGCAAGCAAGGACGACATGAGCCGTTGCAACCTGAATTAAAGCCTAAAGATAACACTGGATTAGGTTTTCAAAAGGAGACTCTTCCTAAGCTCAGATTCAAAGGGAAACCCAGCAATACTCTATATCAGCCTAATACTCTAAAGAGGCCACCCTTGATTATATCAACAACAACAAGAACTACACCAACTGCCCCAATGAGGTTGATAATCTCATCAAAACCGTCCACAACACCAATCATACCACCAATCAAACCAACAACCCCATCAACAGTAACAACCACATCAACAGCACCATTAGCAATATCAAAACCCCCAGTAGTATCGACAGCATTGATAATTCCATCAAAAACAACAGATTCAACAATGTCGATACTCCCAGTATCAGATTCACTGATCCCAATAATCCTCCCCACAGCACCAACCATTCCATCTCCAAAGGTACATCAGTCGATTACACCTGCAATGTTCAACTCAAAAGATATCCCAGTTTGGTATAGTAATCGGATACTAGAAAGTGACTCAAAGATTGACTCACATGAGTGGGAATTTGATTTTGTACATCACAATACTTCAGATGAGGAAGACGCATCTCCCCCTCCACCTCGCAAAGAAATCCCTATTTACGGAGAAGCACAGATTAAAACCTTTTGGGTTCCTGAACTAGAAACACCTTCCATGGACCCTACGTCACATCCTACGCCTGATTCTGACAGGGAGAGTACCGTCAACAACCTTCACCACAACGTCTTAACCCTCACTAACACATCCCATGAACTTAACCTAATTGATGAGGTAATCCCCCTTATCCATCCTGAACTCATCGAATGGAACCAACCTAATCCTCCATGCCTTGACCAATTCCAAAATGATGAGGTGATCATTGACTTTTTGGAACTACGGGATAACATACCAAGTAGGGATCACAAAGATGGATTTGCCATCAAACTTAATAGCGCAACATACTTTGGGGTGGATGCAAAACCTTTCAGCTGCAAAAAATCACAACAAAACATGGATCTTCCAGTGAAAACCACATTGTGGCATTGTTTGATCCTAAAAAAGTAAAAAGAAAGAGTGTATCCAACGATGAAAACCTCTCTAAGGCACCTATGGATGAAAGTTTTGACATCCTCCCCTCCACTGCAAATCGGGAATGATCAACAATCCTCATCGAGGAAACAAAAGAATTCAACATGGGGACCCCTGAGACTCCTCATCACATACATCTGGCATCTCTTTTAACTCCAAAGGAACAACCTAAATTTGTAGAATTCTTCCAAAAGCATCAGATCAACTTTGCATCATCATATGAAGACATGCCTGGTCTAGATCCTAATTTGGTCATGCATCACCTCACTGTGGTAGAAGGAGCTAAACCAGTAAAATAGAAGCTTCGCAAGATGCACCCCCAGATTGCGGTACTAGTCAAAGCAGGACTTAAGAAACTCCTAGATGTTGGTTTTATTAGACCAATTGATTATGCAGATTGGATGTCCAACATTGTACCTATCGGCAAACCAAATGGGGGCATCCATATATGTACTGACTTCAGAGATATAAACAAGGCATGTCCTAAAGATGACTTCCCCCTACCAAACAATGACATGATCGTGGACCTAGCAGAAGGACATGCCATGCTTTCTCTTATGGATGGCATTTCAGGGTACAACTAGATAAAGACCGCACCAGAGGATCAACATAAGACTGCCTTCACATGTCCATGGGGAACATACTGTTGGAATGTAATGCCTTTTGGTCTAAAGAATGCTGGGGTGACCTATCAAAGAGAAATGACCACCATCTTTCATGATATGATGCATACCATAATGGAGGATTGTGTCAATGACTTATTGGCCAAATCATTAACAAGAGAAGGTCATCTTGCAATATTAGATAAAATCTTTGACAAACTAGAAGAATATCATGTTCGACTCAACCCAAAGAAATGTGTCTTTGGAGTAACCTCAGGGAAGCTTCTAGGATACATTGTCTCAAGCAAAGGCATTGAGGTTGATCCTACAAAGGTCAAAGAAATCATGGACATTCCACCTCCGAGGAACATCAATCAGTTGAGGACACTCCAAGGGCGGCTACAATCAATCCAAAGGTTCATTGCACAACTAGAAGATAAGTGTCATCCCTTTACACATCTGTTACACAAAAACATCTGCTTTCAATGGGATGTCAGATGCCAGCAAGCATTCCAGATACTTAAGGACTATCTCATGAATACACCATTATTGATCCCACTAGATCCAAGTAGACCTCTATTGCTCTATATTTCAGCAACAAATACAGCATTGGGAGTATTGCTGGCACAACACAATGTAGAAGGGAAAGAGTGTGTTGTATACTATATCTCTCGCACACTGGTCGACTATGAACTCAATTACAAACCTATTAAGCGAGCTTGCCTAGCAGTAATCTTGGCAGCCACTAAACCGAGGCACTACCTGTTAACACATAAAGTACAACTCATTGCAAAGATCGATCCACTAAAGTACTTAATCAGCAAAGCAACATTGACAGGCCGCTTGGCCAAATGGGTGATGATTATGAGTGAATTTGACATTGAGTATGTGGACTGTAAGGCTATCAAGGGCCAAGTTATTGCAGATCAGTTGGTAGATGCACCCCTCATAGGTGATCATCCTCTTGTTTCAAACTTTCTAGATGAAGAGATCTTCATGATCATAGTAACACAACCATGAAAGCTCTACTTTGATGGTTCATATACTAGGCATGGCTCAGGGGCAGGCATTATGTTTATTACACCTCAAGGTGGCAGCATCCTGAAGTCTTACAGGCTAAATTTTCCATGTACAAACAACATAGCAGAATATGAGGCCCTGATCATAGGACTCAGACTAGCCATACAATGGAAACTGAAAGAGCTACAAATATATGGCAACTCCCAACTAGTCATCTGACAAGTCACAGATGAATATCAGACCAAGGATGATAAACTCATGTCGTACAAGCATATGGTGGACAATCTAAAAGCATAATTTACAAATATCACCTTTGAAAAGATACCCAGAGATCAAAATCAAGCTGTTGACACCATGGCTACCATTGCATCTCTCCTAGATCTTCCATAGAATTCAACACGCTACGAGTTCTTGGTAGAACAGCTTTGGATTCCCGCTTATGAAATCCCCGAATCTGAGATGATATGTCACCTTGTTAGTTCTGAATCCCTATGGTATGGTGAGTTCTACACCTACCTCCACGATCATACACTTCCTTCTAACCAATTGAATAACCAACACAAAACCTTCATCTGCCAAACCGCTTGATACACCATCATTGTTGAAACCCTATACCGACACAATCTTGATGGCACTCTCCTTTGATGTCTAGAACAGGATGAGACAACAAAGGCCTTGGAAGAGGTACATGAAGGAATTTGTGGGACTCACTCAAGCGGTCCTTCCTTAGCAAAGAAGATCAAGTGCGCTGGATACTGTTGGTCGTCCATGGAAAAAGACTCCTACTATTTTGTCAGAAAATGCAAGAAATGCCAAGTTCATGGAGACCTGATACATGTACCAGCATAGTAATTGAAACCAATCACAACACCATGGCCATTTTGTCAATGGGGACTTGACCTTGTGGGTAAAATTCATCTATCTTCATCCAACAGCCACAAATTCATTATTACCGCCACCGAATACTTCACAAAGTGGATTGAAGTTGTTCCACTTACCCAAGTCACCAGCAAGCAGATCACCTCATTCATCCTTGATTACATCATCTGTCGGTATGGTACACCCATGTCCATCATCACAAATAGCGGGCTTCCTTTCAAAAATCAAGATGTTCATGAGCTCTGTGAGAAGTTTCACACCAACGCCACTTTTCCACTCCCTATTACCCACAAGGAAATGGTCAGGTTGAAGAATCGAACAATAACATATTGAGAATCCTCAAGAAGATAGTCAATGATGTTGGTCGTGATTGGCATGTTCAATTAAATCTAGCACTATAGGCATATCAAACTAGCATTCGAACCCCTACAGGCGCAACTCCCTTCTCATTGATCTATGGCGCACAATCCATCCTTCCTATTGAGGTCGAGATACCATCTCTACGGGTTTCCTTGCATAATCTGATAGATGATGAAGCATACCAAGTCTCTCATCTTCAAGACTTGGAACTACTTGATGAAAGGCGACAAGCTGCATACAACCACCTCAAAGCCTATCAACAATGCATGAGCAGAAGCTTTAATCATCTGGTTAAACCTCATACATTTGAGGTAGGTGATCTTGTTCTCAGATAGAATCCTCATAACCAACCAAACAAAGAACATCAGGGAAAGTTTGAATCAAACTACTTAGGTCCATATGTTATCACTGTTGTATTTGGGTCAGGGGCATATCAGTTGGCTACTTCAGAAGGAGAAGCGCTAGCAGATCCGATCAACAACATGCACCTCAAACGGTTTCATACATAAGCTATACAGGGCATTAGGCTCCAATACATACCAGAAAGAACACCAAAAACATTAAGATAAATGTCCTGAAGAAAATACAAAAAAATCAAAATAGTAAAGAAAAATCATGCATCCAAACGATGAACAACCACTCCAGTGGCACCTTGGGTAAGTACGATGGTGAAAACCTGGAAAATAAGCGCCACTCATAAAGGATATGTCTCCATTGTCTTTTAGACTTGTTGTGATCGCATTCATTGCATCCACACATCCATCTGTCAAACCATGACTTATTATTGATCTGCAATCAAGGATAGCCCTTCATGTGTCTTGCATCCCGCTTTTCATAGTCATGTCTAAACTAGGGGCAATGCCCTTAACCTATCTATGGAAGTAGATTATGCATTACTTGTGATTCATTGAGTTCTTCATTCAAAACTGTCTCACAAAATTCAAAAACATTAAAAACCAACTCACAAAATCCAAAAAACATCATAAAACATCAAAAGTCAACTAAAAACATGGCAACGCATAATATCCTTTGTACATGTGTATCAAAGAAAACATCAAATAGACATTTTGAGATACTCAAACGATGACCACTTATCAAATCAACTAAATAATCAAACATCAACACACAACTGTCTTAACAAGGATGCATCCTTCCTTACCAGAACAAAGACAAGATAACATTTTCTTTAACAAGAAAATTTTGTTTAAAGCTATCAAGTAATTGGTCAGTTTGATAAGTTATTTATTCATTTATATCAGGTTCTTACGCTACTCCAGGATATCCACAAGTGATTAGAGTAGCTGGGATGGTTCCTAAGTGTCATTTTGTTTATTGTTTGTGAATTGTTCTAATGAAGTTCTGGGGCATGTACTAATGGTGTCTATGTGGGAAGTTAACTAAGCTATGTGATCATATGCAAAAATCTAGTCATGGATCACTATGGCTTACTGACTACAGTGTATACCTTGACCGTCTGCAAATGAACCAGAATGGAGGGTCCATATTCTTTATCTATGCTGCTTGCTTATAGGTACAATGCTCCAAACTTGGTTCCTACTGCCTTATCCAAGATTGATACTACCATTGCTCAACGATGAACAAAATAAAGCACTATAGATCATCATTTCATCTCATCTGTTAATGTTGCATTTTGTTGCATATCGCCCATCCATTTGATCATTCATTATTCATATTTATGGTTTTGTATGCAAGTATGAACAAGTTCAAATATGAGAAGTTATGTAATATAAAGTGATCTTGGATACAATCATGACGGAGTTCTCTAATACATCATCAGTGCATCATGCAATTTCTCACCAACTTGCATTCATCTATCATAAATGCATGACATCATCATTCCATTACATTTAGTTGCATTAAATGCATCTAGTTCATTATCTTTTACTTGCATGTAGGTTCATTACATCCATTTTAGATATTCATTTAAGTGCATCTAATATCATTTAGTCGCATTCATTATCATTTACTTACATTCGCATCCTTACATCATTTCATCGTTGCAAATAAAGGCATTTAGATTCATTTGTATAAATTTCCCATCATTTCATTTACTTCCATTATTAGCCATTAACGTACATTCATTTAGTCATCTAGGTACAGTTAGATGTCTTTTAAATCATTAAAAATCATTCATCATCATTTAAGTTTGTTTACAATACATTCATCTAGCTTCATTTAGTTGTATTCATTTGCATTTATCTATCTATTGGTCAAGTACATTCATCTATCCATCCAGTATATTCTTATACTCATTCATTTCATTCTCATCTTTAAAAGTTTCATCTAGATTCATTAAGATGCATTCATTATCCTTTTAATTACATTAAGGTGAAGTTATTCATTATCCCTTAATTGCATTTATTTGCATTATCATTTCACTTTCCTTTATCACTTAGTCATAGTTTAAGTCATTTAAAATCATAACATAAACATTTGTCTGAACATTTTTTTATTTCATTTTAAAGTGCATTCATTTATAAATCATCACATAAACATTTGTACTTTACATTTGTTTATCCATTTTGCATTCATTTTTAAACCATCCACGAACATTTACATAAAACACACAACTGCATATCATCATTTCATCCACCTAAACACACATACTATCTATCTCATAAATAGCATCATTTCATTCATCATTATGCATACATCATCATCATGGCATTACATACATAAAAACATTACAACAACGCATCATACATATATTAACCTACACCCACATGTTAGCATCACATTCATAAACATGCATATAGACATCATAAAATCATCATCACATGCATATAGAAATCATCTCATCAACATAAACATCTAGCAAGTAAAAACATCCATCTAAGCATAAATCATAATCATCATCCTACATAAACCCATACATATCATCAACATGCATATCATCACAAAATATGGGATCTCCTCACATATCATCTCGCAAAAACATACATGTATCAGAGTACAGTGATGTTAAAAGTATCGGCTACCAACAGCCATCCAAGTCATAGTCCAAAATGACAATGTAATAAAATACATAAATCTCTCTCAAATGGCACTCTAGCCAGATGCTGCACCCCCATCACCGCCTGCTCCACCACTACCCCCTACACCACCCGCACTATCTCGTCGTGGAGGACCCATAACACCACCACTGCTATGCATCCTCTGAGACCGCTCTGATCTTGCCTGACGCATCTGTGAATAACTCAGTGCCCGCTGACTGGATGGCACCGCCTGCTCATATAAACCCCACCAATAGACAACCTCTCCACTTGCCCATCGTAGCTCCCTCACCAACGAGTCAGTCAACGGACCATGTCCCTGTACTCCCTCCAAGGCCCAAACTCTCTCCTGCAGCTGGATCACCCTATCCACAACATCATCCCACTCTCGCCTCACTACTGTCAACTCTGACTCCCGTGCAAACAACTGAACATCTCTTGCTGCAATCTCTACCTCACAATCCTCCACCCATGACTCAGCTATTATAAGTTGAGTCTGCATATATACTAGCATATGCTCCCATAGATCTACTTCTCCCATCCCCATAGGATCCTCTCCTCCACATATAGATCCCTCTCCTCCACCAGTAGCTCCCTATCCCTCCCCCATATCCCTGCCACCTAATCTAACTCCTCCCTGAAACAAAGGACCTTGTGACAGTCACAACGACTGCCCACCTCTCCCTCTCTGTTGTAACCATCCTCCTTCACCACCTCCAAATCCACCACCCCCACCCCCTCCACCTCCTTCTCCTCCTCCTCCTCCAAAACCTCCACCACCACCTCCCCCACCTCCCTCACCACCTCCTCCTCTGTCACCTCTACCTCCTCCTACTCCTCTACCTCCTCTCCTTCATCACTATCTCCTATCATCCTCAAATGATGGTACCGACTCAGCTGGATCTGAAATTCGTGGAATCAGATGCGTGGTATGATACTACGTGTACTCCTCTATCACTCCTGCATCCACAATCCCCGGCCTCATATGTCATGGTCTTGCCTATAAAGTCTGAAACTCAGCTAAGGCCTGATCATACGATAACACTGGCCCCCACTGGAATCTCTCCCGTACTGCCCGTGCATACTCCCCTAATCCACTCGATAATCCCTGCCTCCAACCGAACTACCTCATCACTCTGTCAGGTACCTATCTCTCAATAATGTAGGATGTCCTACCAATCAAATATCGTGTCATAAATACATAAGGAAAAGCCTCTGCATCATCCTCCCAAGGCTCACACTCAATGTATGGCCTTCATATCACTGCATCTAATGCCCGCCGCCACCACTCCAACTTCCCCAAGTGGGGCTGACTCATCATACCTCTATACATATACACATAGGGCTGATCTACCGCCCTGAATCTCAAGCACACCAGTCATGTCACTGGCAAGTGCTCCCATGCCCAGATATGCAGCAAAGTAATGCCAACCCCCAGCGAGCTCGTCTCTCGGTAAACCACCTCATGAAGCTCCATGTATAGGTGTGATAGCACACATGGCCCCCATGCATAGCGGGTCCCATCTGTCACCATGAGCTTAATCACTTGGCCCCAACCCACGACCAGTCCATGTGATCATTGATGGCACAACAAACCCCCAACAATGCTTAATAAAATAGCTGGTAATGGCTCATATAACGTCGTTATCTCCTCCCACGTGATCGAGCCATCCTGAATATAGACATCCTTATCGAATATTCATTGTACCATTGTTGTACCCAATCCTCGATCATACATCACCAGATCCCCTCGGATAGGAATGTGTAAAATCCTCCACGCATCCTCTAGTGTAATGGTCATCTCTCCCATTGATAAATGGAATGTACAGGTCTCGTTGTGCCACCGCTCCACTAATCCAGTCACTAGTCTACAATTCGTCTGAGTCACGGGCATGTACATCATGTCATATAGTCTAGTAGCCGCGACACAATCAATCTTCACCTCAGTCAGCTAATCTTGTTGCTGCTGCGTAGTCAGATGCCGCTCCCACCTCTGAAGCACGGGAAGATCCTCCTACACACACATCAACCTCATCATCAGTTGTTTTGTTTCAAACTTTCTTAAGTTTAAACCTAGACTATCAACAGATACTTTGATCAAGTATCTTCGGGTCTCAACAGGTAAGCGATCATGGCCAACCTAGACTACAACAGGCATTTATCATAGTGACCTAGTCTCAATGGGGCTACTATGATTCAAAATAACTTATCCATCCATCCACTCAACACCGACATCAGGAGATTATTTTTCTAACACTGGGGCATCTATTTTTTGGACAATAGCACTATTCTGCTAACAATCGCGCTAAAACAACTACATGCTAGCGCTAAAACAACAAACGTGCTAAAAGACCTATACAAAAGCGCCATAACATGGTGATAGCGCTACAACATTGACTCAATCGCGCTACAAAAACATTCACGTTAATACCGCGCTACAACAAGACAATAGCGCTAAAACCACTATGCAATAGCGCTATAGCAGCACAAAAACGATATTTTAGTAGACAACCGCGCTAAAATATAGTTTTAGCCCTATTGTCATAGTTGGACTTTGACGCTTGGAAAAACGTATCAAAAATGCATAAAAAGAAAAAAATCAAATTTGCGTAGCACTAGTTCATAATCATCTGGTCACTGTAATCAACGAACCCGCTCTAGCCAATGATCTGTTATCGGTATTAGCATGCTGACTGCTACTCGCTCTTTCACAAAAGTCACTATCAGAGCTTTGAATCGTTGTGGAGATGGATGCAAATGACCCTGTTTTTACCCCTTCTCCTCCATATATACCCCAAACCCTACCCCTAATTTTACCCCGCTCACCGATGTGGTCCCCGTGAACTTCCAGCGCCTCTCATTTCTTTGTTTTACTCCCGATTTCTTCCATTCTTTCACCATTATTGTTATTTTCTTCTCTTCTACCTCCTTGCCAATTCTCGTTCTTTTTCGAGAGATCGCCCGATTTTTTGAAATTTTTCAACCCATCTCTTGAGGGGGCATACCACCCATTAAATTAACAGTTATGGGGCATATTTCTTCTTGCCTATTCTTCTTTCTTTGAAACAACGTGATAAACTGCACCATCTCAAAGAGGGGCAAATGTAGTCACATAAATCTGTCCATTTAATTAAATAAATATTTACTATTTATTTGATTAATAAACCCACTAGCCAACGGTTAATTAAATTAACATTTAATTAATTCCTCCTCAACCAATCTCCTATTAATTAAATAAATTATTCAATTTATTTTAATTAATTCATTAAACCAAATTCACAATCAATTAAATGAATAAATCATATTTATTTAATTTAATTCCCTTTCCTCTTTTAAATAAATAATTAAAACATTTCGAGATCCTTGAGAATGGTGATCTGGTGGATGGAAACAACTGGGGGTTTGGGCTAGGTGAAGAGTGGTATCCAAACAACTATCGACTCCCTAAAGAGAAGGCAGAATCGACAGCTCATTTGAAGTGTGGCCCTGGATGTTCCATTGTCTTAGATGCGGCCAATGCGCTCGTGGAAGATGCTTCCGATGACTCTTTGTGACTCTGGTTGACTCTAAGCCCTCCAATCTCTCTGCCTTTTGAGATTGTTTATTTTTGTCTTATGACCTCTACATCTTTAAGAGGTCTTTAAGATGTCGGTATTTTGTTGCCCTCATCCAGTTCTATGTCAATTTCTCTTTTTCATGGATTAGGGCTATGGTAGGGGGTTTTCTTCCTGATTCTTTCCCCCTATCGCTCTTATTGAATCAGGCCTTGTATTCTCTATCTTTTTTAATACAAGGGTGCTTCTATTAGGCCCAATATGGAAAGCTAATGTACTGAGAGGGGAGGGGTGAATCAGTACTTCAAAACCTTTTATCAACAATAACTTTACTGTTATGCATAAACCAAAAACTGTTGCAACATAACATAAAGCTAAAACAAATAAATAACAATCATACATGATTCACTCCATAACACATATATTTTGGTTATGCAGAAACTCTTGGTTAGAGAGAAAAACTGTGGTGGGGATGGCACCCACAACTTCACTACTGTAATAATAAAGGGTGCTCGGTTAGAGCTACATGTTTAGCTATTTCTAATAGCTTACCCTGTTAGGAGTATCAAGATCTGTTAGATCTGCCTTGCTAAAGGATTTACAACACTTAAACTAAGTGTTTCACCAGGTTAAAGGCTTTACAATTTATAGACTTGGTTAGAGTCTTTTACCTCATTAAAGGTTTCTCTTACAACTTTAAAATATTTCAATAAAATCTTTACAAATATCTGCAACTTTACATCTGGAATGTTATAGCAGATTCTATGTGCTCAAAATAAGATTACCTTGCTTATAGCATACCTCGGTAACCCATAAACTAACTCGGTAAACCCTTCTGTTTACTCTGTTCTTTGACTATTCTCTGAAATCCTTCTCGGTGACCTCTGTGTCTCTGTAATAGTCATAACACTTAGTGCTTTCTTATGTATCACACATGTCTTGCTTCATACACCTCTGTATATCTTTGTCTATCACATTTTTATCCTTAATCCATGTTGTATAAATAGATCTCTTATGTCGGTGATCTGATTCATTGCTTCGATCTTACAAACATGATTTATCGAATGAATAACTATATTAAATATTTCATTGGTTAGATGACCTCAAAATCATACACAATCTTTAAGTACAATTTCCAATGTGATAACGGTTCTATGTTCCTCGATCTTGTAACACGTTTTCCCATGTGTGTCTAGATTCAATGAATCTGGTAACACGTTTCACTTGGTGTATATCAACTCGGTGTATCATTATTTCTACTTGGTAGACATGGAATGATACTTGGTAGACAGCTCAGTGTATACTGGGCTCTGTGAATACTTTCTTCTTTAACCGACTGTTATGTGCATACCGACTGAATATTTCGATAGTAGTAACCGACTAGAGTATATAGAATGACTTTGGATATAAAACTAATGACAACTTGATAAGTAGTAACAATCTCCCCTTTTGACATTAGTTGAGATGTTTGACAAAACTACTTTAAAAGTCATAACTCAAAAATCTGTATACTTACAAAATTTGACTAAACAAACAATCTATACATTAGTCAATGAAATAGTATATTCAGATATACTCCCCTTATCAATATACTGTACAAAACTCTGATTTTGCATGCTCGGTGATCAATGTTCTGTGATAACTGCTCGATTCACTGCTTTGCTCTCTGTTCTCTATTAAAATTGACTTTGTATTTGAATACTTTGTTTTGCTCGGTATATACTCCCCCTGTATATTACATTCCCCTGTATACTTTGATAAGATACTCACTCCCCCTTTTTGACAAACATCAAAACTTAGTTACCATTCAGTGGTGGCAACTAGTCAAAAATGGATTTATACTTTGTCCTTGCATTGGTGAGAGCGGCAAAGAGGGCATCCTTAACACTGTCCATGAGAGAATTTTGCGCTTGAATGTCAGCTAACAGTGAATTGAGTCCATCTAAGGTGCTTTCCTCTTGTTGAGTGGATAGGGATGTAGCTTTGTTGATCTGTTCTTGGACGGAGGAAAGATGAGGAAGGAATAATGTTTGAAGTGTCATTATGTCCATCCTTATCTTGTGTTCTTCATTCCTTAGTTCCAATTATTGAGCCATGAGCTATTGTAGCTTGGTATAAAAATTCTGAATGGAATGTGGCTCAGTGGTCAACTTATTTGAGAGATCGGTGATCTCTTTCTCAATTGGTTCTATTTTATTTTTGATGTCTTTAATAAATAAAGAAAATGTACAGAGTTTCCGAAATAAATAAAGAATGTGCTTGAGTTGAGGGGTCAACTCAGTAATAAATTTGACAAGTTTAGCTTTGCCAATGGCAATAGCTTTGTGTACCTCTTCAATCATTTTTGCAGTGAGCTCCTTGTCTTTTAGCTTGCTCAAATATTCGGATGCATCTACTCCAGATGTCTCTATCTTGGTTAGGAGTTCATCCAGTTGAATGTGGATGGCTGCATCTTTGGTTATGGTAGCTTCAGGTAGCATATCGGTTAAGAGTGCTTTTACCTTCTGAAGTACTTTATTTTTCTTTTGAATAGCCATTTGCTTCTCTTGTTCAGCTTTGGCTTTGCATAGTTTACCAAATTCAATAAGTGGTTGCCCCTTTAATTTGGATATATCAACATTGGGCAACACTATTTGTTTTGACAAATCTAATTTGAAACTATGCTTTTTCATCTTCTTTTCTTTACCTTTCATCGGTTGGACTAAAACAATGGCTTGTGAGGCGTGTTGACCCTCGGTAGGTTGCTCGGTAGAGGCAACACTTTGGTCAATTTCGTTAGCCTCTGTAGTGTCCTTTGGTGTCTCTGAGCTTGGTGTCTCGGTTGCAACGTTTTTAGTGCTAGAAGGAGCTTGAGAGGTTTGTTCTTGAGAAGTACCTTCTCCTACTGTTGACTTGTGACCTTTTGTGCCTTGCTCCGTATCCTTAGGGGTCTCGGTTGAGATAGGCTGATTGACCGGAGGATAGGGCTGAACTTGCTCCAAAACTGATTCACTGGATACAAGTTGGGCATAAGCATTCCCTTCTATCATTTTCTATTTTGGTGCCTCTGTATCCATGATATCTTCATCTACTTGTATGGTGTCAGTAGGGTCCTGCTCGGTGATATAAGGATCTTGCTCAGTGACATCAACTATTTCAACTTCAGCTTGCTCACCAGCATTCTTGATTCTAAATATTTCCTGCCATTTTTCCTTGGTCTCATTCTCTACATCCAAGTAAAGGCCATTCATCAATTTCAAAGCTCTTTGCTTGACTAGGAATTTTGTGTGGCAGTTTGTCAGATGTTTGGTGATCTCATCTACTGACATGTCTAGGAGAAGATGTACCAGACTTCTTTCTCTAATTTGCTTTTCCGAGTCCATTGCATACTTCCACCTATTGTCAATATGCAAATATAATTCATTTGGAAGAGATTTACATACTTCCAATGGGACCAATCAGAATTTCAATAGTGTGCAGATAACCGCTTCTTCTATTTGTCTCTTTTCATCATCAGATCTGGATTCATATTTTACATATCTGAATGATCCAAATCCACCATATTTCTTCAAATTAGCACAAAAAATTTCAACACTATGTACATTTACCTTCTTGCTCTTGACAATCTGAAATTTACTTGCATCTTCAGATTCGGTGTCATTAGACTCTTTTGTCAAAATGAGTCTCCGAGCAGATTTCTTGTAAGTTTTTGTTACCTTAGGTGTGGAAACACTCTTTGTTCTCTTACTCGGTGAAGTTGTAGACGCTCTTGTGTTAGGTCACTTTGCTAGAGGAGTCGGTGAGACCTTTGATGTATCATGTTTCTTTCTTTTCAACACTTTTCCCTTAGGCAATTCGGTGCTCAGTGTTATAGTTGCCTCTTGGGCTTCAGATTCCTCTTCGGTAATGGCTATAGTGCCTTTGACAGGTGTGGAGGAAGAATCTTCTCCAAATTTCTTCATTAATGCCTTTATCATCTTTGTTGCCTTCCTTGTAGCTTTGGGTACTACAATGCTCATTTTTACTTTTTCCTTCACTTCTTCATATGTTCCATACCTCAGCTCGGTAGCATGCCTTGGTAATGTAAGAAATGCATCTATTTGCTATTGTGTGATGTCAAAATCAATCTCGTAACCCATAGGTGGCAAAGATTGAGTTCCTGGTTCCACAGCATTCACATAACAGTAATCAATGTCCACTTCAAAACATATGTCATCTTTGTATTTCTCCACTAGCTTGGGTGGAATCCAGTACCTGTTATGCATCCTTTCCTGAAACTTGCTGAAATAATCATCCATAATATCATTAAAATTATCACCTAGCTTCTTAATGAAGTCATTGATCTGATGGGTGATTGGTCGGTGTAGTTCCCAAACAACTTTACCAACTGATGGAAAGAATTTTTCAAAATAGAAAAACATGCATATTAATAGTGATCCAAACTTTAGTGTATTGGCCAAATTGTTCTTCTTTGGCTTCCTTATGGTGTTCAGATTCTCAAACAGGTTTTTTAGCAATACATCACATAAATCAATTTTCATGCCTTTCTTCACAATTTTATATGCTAAGTCTACTGCTGCACAGGGTACACTGTTTTCCCTTGCCGATTGGAAGAAACAGTAACCTGTTACTCTAATGGCAAACTTTAGTTCTACATCAGTGACATTGTTCAATTTCAGTCCTCTACAATCTAATTCTACTCTGGTTAAACTGATCAATTCCTTCTGTGATATCATTTTCTGAGCTCGGGCATGATCATAAATAGGGTAACTGGTGATCAAATGAATGATTTCCTTGGTGACCTTAAATGGTTGCTCTTATAGCCACATGAAGTCATCATGAACTCTGCTCATAACAAACTTGACCCACTGGGGTTTGAATACACGGGGATAGGTTAGGGCTTCAGTCAATCCCTTGATCTTAATGTGCTCATACTTGCTATCCATTTTACCATCGGTGCACAGTTCATCATATGTGTCTTTGATTTGAACGTGACTTAGTTCTTCAACTCGACACTTGGTGAAGAATCTCACATCCTCGACTAATAAAACTCTATCCGGGATGAGTGAAAATGTGGTTTTGTCATCCAGTTCAGATGCAATTTTGGGAGTTAAAGAGTATTTCAGTGAGGACTTTTCGAAGTTCTCAACAACAACGAGATTCTGGATCTTAGGTGCCATTGCAGATTTCAGATAAGAATTAACAAAAGATCCTTAGGATTTGAAGATTTTCAAATGGCAGACGCTTCACACTTAGCAAATAATAATAACTTGATATGATCGGTAAACCAGCTTAACAATGCGTTGAGATTGATGTAAATACCTTGAATTTTGCTTTGGAGGAGGTTTGATCGCCTTTGATTCACTTTGCTCTTTTCTCTTGAAAACTTGGTGAGTGAAAAATGAACGTGTAAATGCTTTAAGTACACAATATACCTTATCGGGCTCCGTGCAGGTTAGGTCAAAAACATTAAATGCATTCGGTTCCACTAAACTTTCTTTCCATTTTGCACTTTAACCGAGTAACCAGACTTTCTTCATTTACTGACTTGACAGGCTTCCTATATTCATCGACTTGACAGTCTTCCTGTATAGTGCTCCAAAAGATTTTGATAGAATTTCAAACTTACTAATACATCTTAGTTATGCAGATTTTGAATTAAGTACATAATAAAATAGGAACTGTTAAGATTTGACCTTTGAGAGAATGCAGTCCCTTCATACCTTTACCGATTAATTTGGAATAGGTGCACCTAACTCGGTAGGTAAGGTGCTTTCTTCATTTGACACAATTTTCTTCTTTTTCCAAATCATGTATAATTTTTCTTTTATTTCCTCAGTGTCTCCTCTAGGTTGATCTCTGCAATCTCTAGCCAAGTGTCCAATTTTGTGACAATGAAAACATGCCATACCAGGATTTCTCCATGATCTTTGGTTGTCCATTCCAAACCTTATAAAGTAGTTGGCACTTATATGTCCATATCTTCCACAACATTCACACCATATCCTTGTATTGTAATCCCATGGTACTACAGAATATTGTCGGTAAGGATCTGTGTGAGTTCGGTAACCTCTAGTATTTGCTCAGTGTGCAGACCACATATAGTTCTTTTGCTTAAGCCAACACTTCTCGGTACTATGTCCATATCTATTGCAGTTTTTACAAAACCCTTTGAATTTTCCCTTCTGATAATTGTTAACAGACTTTGTCCTACATTGGTTAAATGTGTGACCATATTTATTGCAATTGTAACAATAACCATTAGACTTAGTGACATTCGGTTGCTTACCTTTTCTGATTTGGCACATGTTAGCAGTATGACCTTGATTTCCACAGTAGTTGCAAATAGGCTTCTTTCTTTTGATGTGCTTCTTATTTCCAGCTTGCTTTGATGATTCTCCTCTCTGGGTTGTATGAATTCCCTTCTCGGTAGAGTCTTTTTCTTTGTAACCGAGTCCTGCTTCTTTGTTGGGTCTTCTTATATTCAGCTACTCATCCAACATCTTTGATGCTTCATAGCTCTTCTTCAGTGTTTCCTTGGATTTCTTTTTTGTTTCAAGTTCATTGGTCAACCTTGATATTTCAAGTTTCAATGCTTGATTCTCATCATCTTTTAGATTTTCTTCATGATGTGCATAACCTAATTGATCTGACAGATTTTGTTGAATCCTAGTCAACCTTATGATTTCATCATTCTTTCCAGATACTACTGCTTCAAGCTATTGTTTTTCTCTTTCTAGATCTCTTACTTTATCTTTAGTTGTCCTCAATGCATCAAGATTCTCAGTCATCTGTGTGCTAAAATGTTCATGTCCTCTTTTCATTGCTTTTAGCTAATCAGCCAGTGCTTTGTTCTTTTCTTTCAATACTCCAATCATTTCTTTAGTCTCTTTAGATATATTGTTCTCAGATGATGTTTCAATTTGTTCCACTAACTCTTGAGAGTCCTGCAAATCATCAGATAATCTTCTTCTCACTTTCAATGATTTTTGCATTTGTCTTTGCATGTCTGCAATCACTTGATTAGCATGATCCAACTCTTCTTGCATATACACAATTCTCCAAGATTGTTTATAGCCTTCCATTGATAGGATCTTTCTCTTTAGGTTGTTAAACCTTTTTCCAAGATTCAAGCTCTGATACCAATTGTTAGGCCCAATATGGAAAGCTAATGTACTGAGAGGGGAGGGGTGAATCAGTACTTCAAAACCTTTTATCAACAATAACTTTATTGTTATGCATAAACAAAAAACTGTTGCAACATAACATAAAGCTAAAATAAATAAATAACAATCATACATGATTCACTCCATAACACATATATTTTGGTTACGCAGAAACTCTTGGTTAGAGAGAAAAACTGTGGTGGGGATGGCACCCACAACTTCACTACTGCAATAATAAAGGGTGCTCAGTTAAAGCTACATGTTCAGCTATTTCTGATAGCTTACCCTGTTAGGAGTATCAAGATCTATTAGATCTACCTTGCTAAAGGATTTTACAACACTTAAACTAAATGTTGCACCTGGTTAGAGGCTTAACAATTTATAGACTTGGTTAGAGTCTTTTACCTCGTTAAAGGTTTCTCTTACAACTTCAAAATATTTCAATAAAATCTTTACAAATATCTGCAACTTTACATCTGGAATGTTATAGCAGATTCTATGTGCTCAAAATAAGATTACCTTGCTTATAGCATACCTCGGTAACCCATAAAGTAACTTGGTAAACCCTTTTGTTTACTCTATTCTTTGACTATTCTCTGAAATCCTTCTCGGTGACCTCTATGTCTCTGTAACAGTCATAACACTTAGTGCTTTCTTATGTATCACACATGTCTCTGCTTCATACACCTTTGTATATCTCTATCTATCACATTTTTATCCTTAATACATGTTGTATAAATAGATCTCTTATGTCGGTGATCTGATTCATTGCTTCGATCTTACAAACATGATTTATCGAATGAATAACTATATAAAATATTTCATCGGTTTGATGACTTCAAAATCATACACAATCTTTAAGTGCAATTTCCAATGTGATAACGGTTCTATGTTCCTCGATCTTGTAACACGTTTTCCCATGTGTGTCTAGATTCAATGAATCTGGTAACACGTTTCACTCAGTGTATATCAACTCGGTGTATCATTATTTCTACTTGGTAGACATGGAATGATACTCGGTAGACAGCTCGGTGTATACTGGGCTCTATGAATACTTTCTTCTTTAACCGACTGTTCTGTGCATACCGACTAAATATTTTGGTAGTAGTAACCGACTAGAGTATATAGAATGACTTTGGATATAAAACTATTGACAACTTGATAAGTAGTAACAACTTCCCCTCTGCAGCTATTTACTTATTAAAAAAAATAAAAATTAAAACATTTATTTAAATCATTAAAAATCCCCCCCACTTGCATTCTCCTACAAATGCAAGTTGCAACCATAATTGAAATAAATTAATTTTATTTTAATTTAAATCCTATTTTCCCTCACCCACCAAATCCACTTGCAATCCTAAATCCCCTTCTAGACCCTTCTAACCACTTTCTAAACCATTCCTAATTAGCCTAATCCATCCCCTAAATATTGTCACATTCCTAAGCAACTTGAAGTCACTTTTCAAAGCCTTCAAAGTCTTTGAAAAGCATTTAATGCTTTATGTGTTCAACAAGCTAACCTCTAAAGTCTTCCAAACCACTAATGGCTCTTACATGACCATTTGTGGCTCTTACATAACCATTTATGGTTAAATCCACTTGCCCCCATGGTTAGAGACTTTACCTCTAACTCAACCCTCATTTAATGCATGGGTCTCTTCAAGCATTTATTGTTTTGACCATGGTTATCCTCACTAACTCTTGCACAAGATTTTATCCATTGGATAAAGGCATTATTTATTGGATAATGGCTCTATTCATTCAACTCAACATTAACCTTACCTCCCAAGTTAACCCTCAAGTCATGTCAAGCATTTAATGCTTATTCCCTCTCCTCTCAACCAATCTCTTGTTGACATTTGTCATCCTAGGATTGGATTGAAAGCCCTCACATGGATCATAAACCCATCAATCGTGACCCTTGATGAGAATACTCAATCTCAGCCCTCCATTGCTCTATTTTACTTATAAATAGAGCTCATTTCTTCATAACCCAGATCCTAAAATCTTGTATGCATTTAACTTATAGTGAATTTTAGAGAGCATTCTAGCATAACTCACATTGTCTTTTGGCTAAAATTAATCTTAGTTAATTACATAAAATCTCATATTTAGTTTGTTTTACACTTGCATTGCATAGTTTAAAGCATTTTCAATCTTGAATCTCCATAACACATCCAGAATAGTACAAAAACCTACTGAGAGCTACACTCATTTGGGAACTTGGAGAGGAGAGGAACAAGGGAGGAGAAGCTACAAGCATGGTGGAGGACATTTTGAGATGCCTTGTTGCATTTCTTAGAGTTATCAAACTTTCTATTTTATGTATTATGTCTCTCTTGATATGCTTACTTAGGATAGTGTTTGATTTATGATTTCTAACACTAACACTTGTTTGTTGCTTGTTGTGTGTTTGTCTTGACAATATCCTAACCATTCCTTTTTTTGGCAGAGCATCAATATGTATATGTATGCATATATACATATGTATATGTATGTATATATATATAGATATGTGTATGTATACATATGTATATATATACATATGTATGTATGTATATACACACACATATATACATACATATACATATGTATCTATATGTATATGTATATATATTTTCATTGGTAGATTCATTCACACATCTATACGCAAACATATGGTTGTATAGATATATCTATATATATAGATATTTTTTCATTACTCTTATATTTTATGCTTTGTTATTTTTGGACTTTATCGTATCTTGGTTAAGAAGGCAACTAACCAAGGCTGCTAATGCTGATTTTGGGGACATGCATTTCATGTCTCTCCTTGTTTTGGCAATTTGAATGAATTGATTATGTGTTGTATTGATGTTTGTCATTGATGGCAACACCGGCTACACTAGTTGCTTTGGCTGTTTACCGATATCTGGTTGGTCCCGATAGGATGTTTGGTTTCTGGTTGGATTAGGTCATGATGATCCGGTATACTTTGGTATGCCTTGGTCTAAGGAATTTATTTGGATTGGTCATTCATGTGTTTCTAATGTGTATCACATTCAGTTGGTATTGATCTGGCGATCCGATGCTATCTTATATGCTGGTAAGCCTAGTTTGTTGATCCGATGAGGGTTTCACCGACATAGCATTGTTGAAGATATTTGATGTTATGCATAAGTGGTGTTGGTGTGGCTTCTAGTAGAGATTCAGGATGTTGATGGTGATTGTGTTTGAGACTTGACTGATTGGGATCATTGCTTTAGCGTGTATGGATCTAAATTGGGTCATGTGCTATCTAGGTTATGGACCGGTTTCTGTAATGTGTTAGAGGATGTTCTTGATGCGTTACCAATAGGATTTAAGGATTGGTTTACATTTTTTTGGCCTAAGCCGACTTGGTTGATCATTGGATTGCGGGTTTATGTTATGAATTTATTGTATTATCTTTTAGGTGGCCAACCTAATTGTTTAGGTCCCGGGTTGGTATAAATATGATGTAAGATCTCATTGTAGATTATGTAAGGATGAGAATATGGTATAGGGGTGAATAATGTAATAATCATTCATGTAGAGGACTTGGTTGATCATAGGTGATCAAACTGGGATTGTGGAAGAGGTTTTAGGCCTTTGGTATTGAGCTTAACCAGAACTGTACTCAGGCATGCGAGATGTTATACTTGCAGTTCAATCTTCATTCTGGATTGTTGTCCGATGTTTTATGTAGTCAGTAAGACTCCTTTTGTGATGAGAAATGTGTTGTAGCTTGTTGGCCTTCTTGCATGTGCAAGCCCCTTGTTGTAATATTTATTCATCTGATCAGTGGATAGATATTGTGGGTCTCCAATCCCACCGTGGTTTTTCCTCTTTGAGGTTTTCCACATATAAATCTATGGTGTTATGGTGTTCATCTTTGTGATTACATTATTGCTTATTGTTATATGATTTTATGTTTACCAGTTGATAAGTTGTTATATTAATAAGGTTAAATTTCTCCATTCCAGTAGAACACTCATTCACCCCCCCCCCCCCACCAAGTGTTCTTGGTTTCCAAAAACTGGTATCAGAGCCTAATGCCTCAGAGGAAGTCTAACAACTTGAGGAAGATCTTGTTTCTGGAATCTATGGAGATCGGTTTAAGGAAGGAACTTCAAGTAGCTCTTGAAGACTATGATGCTGAAAGATTGAGGAACATGAAGATGCAAGATGAGTTGAGATCTACGAAGGAATTCATTTTTACTCTGCAGGAGAGGCTATCAACTGCCCAAGCTAAAAGGAAGGAACTTTTACAAAATTGGGATGATGAAGAGAAAGATGCCCTTAATGAAAGATGTCAAAAGTTGAGTCAAGATAACATGGTCATGAGGAATGAAATGCAAGCCCTAACTACGAGGATGTCAAAGGAGATTGAAGAACGGAAGAAGAAGGAAGAAAATCTTGCTATATCTTTAAAAGACACATATGAGGAATGCATTAGGTTGGTTCATGAGAATGATATGTTGAGAATTGAATTAGTGCAATCACAAAATAATGAGCAAGAATTGGAAAGAATGGTAACAATCCTAAGAGATGATCTGACTATTGCAAGTGAATACAAAGATATGTTCAAGGTTATTTCTACTAAGCTTGATGAATTATTGAAGGATTAGAGGGACACTGGAGACACTAGAGGTCTTGGATTTGAGCATGGAGAGAGCTCTGGTACTGCAAATGAAGATCAGAAGGTTAACCAGAATCAAAGGTCACCGGTAAGGACAGTCAATGCATATAAATTTAATGGTAGATGCTTTGTTTGCAATATATTTGGTCATGTGGCTAGGCAGAAATAGAGCAAATCAAAATAATAATGTAGTTCCCAGTGAGTGTTCAAATTGTAAGAAGTATGGTCATAGGATAGAAGATTGTAGAATGAATGTAAAATGTCATGCATGTGGAAAGTTTGGGCATATGGCTAATCAATATAGGTCAAGGAATGGTCAAGGTTACAGTAAAGCAATTTAGAATAACAATGTCACTTGTTATGCATGCAACAAAGTGGGACATATTGCTAAATTTTGCAGAAGCAAGAATCCACTGGCAGGAAGTGATAAACCTAATGAGAATGGAAAGCAGAAGGTTGATGACACTCGTAAGGAGCATCAGAAGAAGTGGGTTATGAAGTCTAAGGCTCAATCGACAAAATCAATTGCCCCAAATGTTCATTTGGTTGAAGGATATAACCCAATTACTCAACGAGTAGAGCAAATTATTCTTGCACCGACAGGAAACTCATCCAGCAACTAAGGCATTCACCTTAGGGGAAGGAAAATTGATGACAGATCTTGCATTGCCCCTGGTAGTGGTCTGAAAGCCTGTTTCGGATCTTTGGGAGTCAATTTGGAGGTTAACCGGCAAAGATTTGTTGGATCTTGGATCTAGTTTGGTTCACCGCTAAGTCACTTTATGAGTTATGGTTTGGTCATACATCTATAGTTAAGTATTTCAGAATCTTTGGTAGTAAATGTTATATCATGAGAGATGATTTCATTGGCGAATTTGATCCTAAATGTGATGGAGGAATATTTCTTAGTTATTCTAATAAAAGAAAAACATATAGTTTTTATAACAAGAGATTGCAGTCAATTGTGGAGAGTGTTGATGTCAAGGTGGATGAGCAGAATAAAAGTCAAATCAGAGTTTATGAGCAAGAAACAATAGTGGAAATGGTCTTAACTGAATCAGTAACACCTTTACTGGAACATAATGTTGAACTAGTTACTCCGGCAGTATCAGAAAATTAACTAGTAACTAAAGATCAAGGAAGAGGAACAGAGAGTCAGAATATTTCTAGGTATGTAAGGCTGAATGATTCAGAAGATCAAATAATTGGACAAGAAGAAGGTTGGCATCTAATGAGGTATGCTTAATTTCTTTAGTTGAACTGGTATCAGTAATTGAATCTTGTAAGGATGAATGTTGGATGAAAGCTATGGAAGAAGAATTAGATTAGATGGAGAAGAATAACACATGGTCTTGGATGTTATTGGAACTTGGCTTGATTGGTTTGCAATGGTTATTCTCAGAAGGAAGGAATTGATTATGTTGAATCCTTGCTCCGGTAGCTAGGAATTTCAGATGTTTTCAAGGATTATCTGGTATGGTATTTGTTTTATGATGACTTTACACTTTGACCATGTTCAGATGTGGATTGGGTTAGAGATACAGGTAACCAGATAGGCTCATTCGGTGAAGCTTTCTTTCTTGGAAAGAAACTTATTTCATGGATCAACAAGAAACAATCATGTACTTATTTATCCACTGTTGAAGCTGAGTATGTTGTTGCTGCTACTAACTGTACACAAGTTCTATGGTTGAAGCATATGTTGAAGGATATAAAGTTGGATTGTAATTTATCGATAGTTATTTATTGTAATAACTTTGCTTCTATTGTCATCCGATATTTCTATCAAGTATATCTTTCTAAAGGAGTTGGTGGAAGCAAATGAAGTTAGATTGGTTTGAGGAATCATTTGAGCATTTGTGTGACAGGTTGAGGTTTTCTACCCCTCTGGTAGAGACCTGATTGTTGCTATTTGGCATCAATCTGGTATGCATTATCAAAGATATTATTCATTCTGGATTGATGTAGGTGATGCTACTACTTTAGGGGAGTAGTCAGCCTTGTGTTTCAGTGGTTTATGATTTCGCTTTGATATTTATGTCAGATTTCTGGCATTGATGTCAAAGGGGGAGAGATATTCATGTGAAAAACATAAGGAGTTATATACATTAAGGGGAGAGATACTTATGTGTAGAACAGAGATATCAGTCTAAGGGGGAGATTATTGGAGGAACAGTATTTCAGATTGGTTGTATCCCATTGGGGGAGTTGGGTTTAGGTCTATGGATGGTTATTTGGTACAAAGACATTTCTAAATCTTATTGTCATATCATGTTGTGGGAGATTGTTGGCTATCTTCCATTGGGGGAGACTTGTTTGACATTTCTTGGCACTTGGATATTTTTCACATCTAGTGTTGCCATCAATTCCAAAGGGGGAGATTGTTGGAAATTTGGAGGAATTGATTATGTGTTGCATTGATGTTTGTCATTGATGGCAACACCGACTACACTAGCTGCTTTGGCTATTTACCGATATTTGGTTGGTCCCAGTAGGATGTTTGGTTTTTGGTTGGATTAGATCATGATGATCTGGTATACTCTGGTATTCCTTGGTCTAAGGAATTTGTTTGGATTGGTCATTCATGTGTTCCTAATGTGTATCACATTCAGTTGGTATTGATCTGGTGATCATATGCTATCTTATATGTTGGTAAGCCTGATTTGTTGATTCGGTGTGGGTTTCACCAGCAAAGCATTATTGAAGATCTCTTATGTTATGCATAAGTGGTGTTGGTGTGACTTCTAGTAGAGATTCAGGATGCTGATGGTGATCGTGTTTGAGACTTGGCTGATTGAGATCATTGCTTTAGCATGTATGGATCTAAATTGGGTCCTGTGCTATCTAGGTTATGGGTTGGTTTCTGTAATGTGTTGGAGGATGTTCTTGATGCGTTATCGACGGGATTTAAGGATTGGTTTACATTGTTTTTGGCTTAAGCTGACCTAGTTGATCATTGGATTGTAGGTTTATGTTATAAATTTATTGTATTATCTTTTAGGTGGCCGACCTAATTGTTTAGGTCCCGGGTTGGTATAATTATGATGTAAGATCTCATTGTAGATTATGTAAGGATGAGAATATGGTATAGGAGTGAATAATGTAATAATCATTCATGCAGAGGACTTGGTCGATCATAGGTGATCGAACTGGGATTGTGGAAGAGGTTTTAGGTCTCTGGTATTGAGCTTAACTGAAATTGTACTCAGGCATGGGAGATGTTATGCTTGTAGTTCAATCTTCATTTTGGATTGTTGTCTGATGTTTTATGTAGTCAATGAGACTCCTTTTGTGATGAGTAGTGTGCTCTAGGCTATTGGCCTTCCTGCATGTGCAGGCCCCTTGTTGTAATATTTATTCATCTGATCAGTGGATAGATATTGTGGGTCTCCAATCCCACCATGGTTTTTCCTCTTTGAGGTTTTCCATGTATAAATCTATGGTGTTATGGTTTTCATCTTTTTATTTACACTATTGCTTATTGTTATATGCTTTTATGTTTATCGGTTGATAAGTTGTTGTATTAATAAGGTTAAATTTCTCCATTCTAGTAGAACACTAATTCACCCCACCCTCTCAGTGTTCTTGGTTTCCAACATTGGGCATTTATTCCTCCGGTGAGATCTTATCAGCACTCATTTGATATGTCTAATCATTAATTATCAAGAGCCACTTTATGAAAGATCGAGGATAATCTAATGATCTTCGTTAGTGGCCTAGGGAGAGGTTTTCATATCCATATGTGCAACGTCTAGGTTTTACAATTTACATGTCCTTTAGGCATATTATATGACATCACTGTGCACCAACTTTTGCCTTTCGAATGCTTGGGTGTTTAATGCACTCTATTTTACGATGTCAGATCATTATAAATATGAGAGCCTTTCTCATGAATGATTCTATAAGTAACTTGTGCAGCGTCCGCCTCATTCAGTTTCTATTATTATCGCATCTATTTTCAGAATTAGTAGGAGCTTGACTTCAAATGGATACTCTGATAAAATTGTCTTGCAGCAAGAGGCAGATGGCAATTTCGAATGTGATCACATAGGACCACCTAGTAGGGTTTGTTAAATTCCCTCATGATTTGGTAATTGGTGTCATTTAAATAATGTTTGGGGATGATTACATCTGAAATGAGGACAAAAATAGGGCTAACTCTGATATAGCATCTATTTTTTTAGCATTAGCTATGTACTGTGAGAAAGATAGGGAGGTGGTTAAGAGTATCTACAAGCGCATTTTCAAAGATTTGATTTTGGGTAATCTAGATAGAGTTCTGATTAATATATATGAAGACCTCACTATCCCCAAACCCAAGCATCATGATAGGTTAGTTTGGAGAGGTAAACTGGTTCCAAAATATCCTATACTGGATATTGAGAATTAGGACAGGTTTGAAATGAGATGCCTGAAATTACCAGGAATTTGAATTTCCTGTTATGGTTGTTTTGCATCAAGAGACCAAATTGTCTCCAATGGTTTGCTCAATACCTCATGGAGGAGGGGATTTATGGGTATGATGAAGTCCTAAACATACACAATGCTTCCTTCCTAAATGACAAGGAGGACACTATAGAGGCAACTGAAAAGAATAGGAGCACTTCCAAGCATGAGAGCGGGGGAGGCCGTAAAAGAAGGGCAGTGATTGACGATTCTGAAATGAGAAGCGTTGGCCCTATGGACTTAGACTGTAAGGGTTAAAGTTATAGGTCATTTTAATCCTTGTAGAGGGAGGCCTTTTTGGCTTTTATATTCACTTAGAACTAAGTATCTAATATGTTTTGGTTTTCGCTACAGTTGTTACAGTTATCTGGACTTATCTCTGATAGGACTTGGTCATATGGTTTTTGTTGGTATCTATGATGGCTCCTATGGTGGTGAACTCTTTATCCTATGGACTATTTTCTGCTAATTTAATCGATAAATATCTATAAGCTTATGGGGTTTTGCTGATGGTTCATCTTATATGTGTGTTCTGATTCTGTTTTGTCTTTCCTATGTGGCGTGTTGGTTTGAGGAGTTTGAGTTCCTTCTTTTATGTTATTTTTTATATATCTACATAAATATATATATATATATATATAGTTGTAATTTTACTTTTCTTTCTCTCTTCCGACTTTACAGCTGGTATTCTCCCCTTTGCATTGATATGATGACAAACTACAACATCTGTTTGATTTTTAAGCAATGGTAAAGTATGATCAGTTTGGTAGATTCTCTTCAAATTGAGATGGCTCTTTTCAGACACTTCTATTACTTTATTCATTATTATCCTATGTGTTGTTTAAGGAGGGTTGTTAACAATGATGGTAATTTCATGAGCCTTCTGGTTCTTTCATCAATATGCACTTGTAAAGTCAGACTCCTTCTCAAGTTATTTTCCTTGTTTCTTAGGCATGTTGGATCTGTATGCAAACAATTTTCTATGATCTTAGAATGTTATAGCTTATCTCTAATAAGATTTCAGTTTATTGAATGAATGGTTAAAATTTATTTTGGATGATTGAAAATTTTAGCTAAAGTAAGGTCAGTGGAGAATATGGATATGATGTACAATGATATCTATCTTGCCTAACCTAATCTGTTGAGTGAAGTTTCTGCATTACAGGATCTTACAGGGCTACATAGGACAAGATTGTTCTAGGCTGGTGGTCAGGGAATCGCTCTGAGTTTGATTATTTTGAATACTATTTGTTGATAGTTTATATTCTCATTGAAGCTTATCTGCATAATTCTAGTATATGTCTGACAACTGGTTTAGTGGTTTGGAAAGCATGTGGTTTGTTGGCTTGAATTGCAGGGGATCTTAGCGGCCACTAACTAGTGAACCTTGAACTAAGGATTGGAGAGTTCAGTCTCCATAGGAAGGATAAAGCAAAAATTGCACAGTGCCTTATTGAGGATAATTGGACAAGAGCTCTACTTCGTGATGCTTCACGAGTTTAAATGGATGAAAGTTCTTTGTTCACAGACATAAATTATAACTTACCAGCCAACTAGGCTTGGCTTGAGGACTGTATATTCCTCGAAATTGTAACAAAATTGACTGTATATTCTTTCAAGGGGCAAGACCAGAGGTTTTCTCCACCCAACTCTTTCCTACCGATGCCCCTAGTGAGCTGGGTTGTATTAGGTTTTAAAAAATGAATAAAATTATGGCTTCGGCCTTTTACCGATAAAATAAATAAATTGTAAATAAAATATTTTTTCTAAATAGATATATAATTTTTAATAATTCTTTTTAATATCAAAACATAGATAATAAAAACAATTATATGGATTTAATTAAGTTTAAACTAAATTAAATACAAATGTTTCTATTAAAAAATAAACCTAATTATATTAGTATAATTGTATTTATGTAATATTAAGTATAATTGGTCTTACTAAAATAACTGTTAATAATTATAATAGACATTTTTGAATGACTTAATGAAAAAGATTCAAATTTATGATGAAAAGTAATTCAATTATTTTGTACATATTTAATGATTAAAAAATTGGCCTATTAATGGGCTTGCTAGGGCTGATTCAATATTCGAGAAGGTGAAGGTGGTGGAGTGGTCCAAACCGAGGGAAGGATGGTATTAAATTAACTTTGATGGGGCCTCAAAGGGTAACCCAGGACCATCGAGAGCTAGATTTGTGGCACAAGATTGAGAGGGCAATATTTTAACAACTAAAGCTTCAAAACTTGCAAAGGGAATGGATAATGAAGTTGAGGCTCAGACAGCTATTGAAACATAAATGTGGAAAATATTGTGCTTCTTGAAAATACAGCTTGAAGGAGATTCCTTGATTATTATTCAAGCAATAGAAAAGGGTGAAATACATGCCTAGAATTTGAATAAATATATAACAATTTCCAAGCATTTATTAGAAACTTTTGAGGAATTTGAAGTTGGGTATGTGATGAGATTAGGGAATGATGTGGCAGACAAGCTATCCAAATGGGTAGCGACTCTTAATGATGGGCCGAAAAGTACAATGTAAGATTTTTGTAATCTTGAGCTCAATGCCTAAGTTGGAATAGTATGCCACCATTTTCAAAAGCTATTATTTGTATTTAAAAAATGTTTATTTTCACTTTTATAATTATTAATAGTTCTTTTATTAAGACCAATTATAATTAATATTACATAACTATAATTATACTAATATAATTTTAAAATACCAATGATTCAAAATTATAATAATTAAAAATTAAAATAAATATTTTTATTACAATTCAAAATAATAATAATTATTAAAATTAGAACAAATATTTTTATTACAATACTATGACGACAAGTACTCGCCACTACGTGACACTTGTTTTTTATTAAAATTAAAACTATGGTATTCATTTTAATGCATTAGAAATCAATAAGCTTAGAGTCTTGATATTTCAACTTAGATTACTAACTACACTAAATAAAAAAAATGAAAAAAAATAATTTAAAATAAATATTTCTTTGTTAAATATAAATAAATTTTAAAAAAACGTAAAAAATCTATTATTCCTAAATATTTGCTTCTATAATATCAATATTTTTAAACCAATAATATTGTACATAAATAATTTGTACAATATATTAATATATTAAGTTTAAAAATATAAATCTCAATTTTATAAAAAATAAATTTATTTTGAAAACAAAAATAATAATCATTTTGATTGGTGCAAAATAATTGATTAATTGAATTTTTAATGCAATAGCATTACTTTAATAATAATAATAATAATAATAATAATAATAAATTAAAAATTAAAAAAAAAACAATGTGAAAATAATAATTCTCAATAATATAGGAAAAAATGAGGAGCTCTGCACAATAACATCCACACCTTGGCGATCATCATTCACACCAGGGCAAGAGCTGCAACATGGTTGGCAGGCCTCCATCCGACAGGGAAACGTCTTCACAAAACCATCTGTGGCAATTGGTAAAGGGCAGAAGAGCTGCTAGGGCAAAGAAGAGGGAGGCTAGGGTTTCTCTGGAATGGTCAAATATGTGGGCGATCCCCATCACCTCGCGAAAATCCCCTTCAAAAGCCACAATATTTATCTCGCCCACATATCTATCACACGAAGGGTTATAGAAGACCTACCATGGATTGAGGAAGGGCAATGCCATATCATGGCCCCAAATTAGTCAATTCAAAGCCGGTTATGAAGCTGGGGAACTCACTCCACCATGAAAGCAAGAATGCTATCAAAGTGACAAGGAGCGAGGGTGCCCTAGCAATGATAAACCCCAACCCAGATTGCATCAAAATTTTGAACCCTAGGGAAGCCATGGAATTAACTATTGCAGAGGGCACATGCTCTTTGCAAAATGGGGAGGGAATAATCAACCTCTCACCGGAATAGTTGAATGGTGGAAAACAACATTCCACGACCAAGTAAGTATCACTACCCTAGATAATATTTTTTTGTACATTGAATGCTACAAAAAATCTCTAAAAGCCAAGCTATTGCATGAAGAATGTGTTTTTTACAAAGGTGCAAACTTCAATTTTATTGAATGGCAACTTAAATTCGATGCTAATAGATATGAATTCAAAACAGTATCGAAATGGGTAGAAATTCATAATGTTCCTGTTGAATTAATGCATGCCAAAATTCTTATAGAAATTGGGGATAAATTGGGCAAATTCATAGCCGTAGAGAAAAACTGGTCGGATAAATCTGACATAAAACTGCTAATAGAAGTAAATAAGGGCATGGAAAACCTAAAAAATGTAACTCTAGAAACAATAGATGGTAATTACACCCTAAAATCAGTATGGTATATTGGCCCAGTAGCTGAAGATTTAGCATTTTGCAAGAGGCTGAACCCTAATTTACAGAAGTCTCCGGAAAAGGCAAGAGATAACTGTAGCGTCGTAAATTGTACGCACTTGCTAGGGTGGTACAATTTCACACCTAGTTTAGCACCCGCCTTGGCACATTTTGCATTTGCATTGCATTTCCCCTTTAGCACTTAATTAATCAAATTAATTAGGTCTAAGGTTCTATTTTATCATCTCCCACATCATAAAGTTGGGCCCTTTCATTAAAGTGTGCCCTTTTCATTTTATTCCTCCTATACATCATTTAATCAAAAACCCTAATTAGGTCTTATTTTGAACTTGGGGGCTTGATTTCGGGGGTCAAAACATCTCAAAATCAGCTGTAACTTCGGGATTCGCTCTAAAATCATCATATCCGACGGCCCTGAAAATTTGGTGAAAAGTTGTCAGGACCATGGCGCCCGGCGTGCACATGGTCCCGGACATTTTTCTCGAATTTTTAGGAGCGCGATCCAATCATAAAATAAAGCTTAACCCCAAGAAATTGGCGGGATATTCAATCTCTAGGTCGGCCAAAAGTTGAAATTAAGACCTAGGGTTTCATATATAAGAGCTCTCTTTCTTCATTTGAAAGGAGGAGAACTTTGGCTTTCAAGGACCTTCTAGGCAGCGAAAGAGCAGATCTTTGAAGACTTCAATAACATTCAACATCCATCCTTCAATCATTCATCAATTTCATTCATTTAGGGCTTGGGAGACATTGAAAAACAATAGGAGATTACCGACTGAAGATTGGCTTGTACTCCTCCCTTGAGGGTTGGGTATGATTTCATGTTGTTTTCATGTCTTTGCATAAGCTTCAATATATCCTTTATTCATGCTTTAGATCACTTTGCATCTTGATTTAGAGCATTTACATTATCATTTACAAGCAATTAGGGTTTACTTTCTAGGTTGCTCTAGTTTGCTTTCTTGCATTTAAGGACCTTGCACACACACTAGGTCTGCACACACAATACATTTTACAATACAACTTGGCTATTCGTGGAGGTGGAAATCACCGAAACGGGGGTTTGACTAAGGCAAAACCCTATATAGCCGCCCAAACACCTTTTCAGATATAAGTGCAGGTTTCGGGACTCGGACGACGCCGCAAGTTACAGATCCAGAAGAAGCAGACGGAGACAGAACTTCACACCAAGTTTCGGAGCAAAAGACTAGGATAGGGGTGTGGGGCACCCTGGTCCTGCCAGGACAGGGGCGTTGGGCGCCCTGGTCCTCCTGACAGACAACATTTTCAGCATTTTTGACAGCTTTTTCCAGAGTGCAAAACAACAGTTTCTGGAGCAGTTTCAGGGGCAGAATCAGGACAGTGGAGCCCGCGCCCCCGTCCCGAACATTTTCAGTCAGATTTTAACTCCGGGTACGCATTTACATTCTTGTCTTGTCCTTGTGTTTATAGCTTTCCATTATTTAAGTTCAATTCTGCAAATCTGGTTATTAGTTCATACTTGCACTTTGGGGTTTGGGATTGAACTTACATCATTTTATCTTTCAATTACAACAAAGGAATAGAAATCCTAATAGGTAGCCCGTGGCTCTCTCTTCCACAAAAAGAAGTAGCCAATTGTGTGATACCTCTAGGCTCTTTTGTATTCCACAAATGTGTGATTGAAGGTGAGATTAGGGCATGTTTGCTTAGTGTCACTTTTTCTCCTACACATTTTGGTGAACCCGACGTGAATCTATCATTGCTTCCTCTTGCATTGCATTTGTTAGATCTAGATCTAGATTTAGTGTGTTTTCATTTCATTTTCATTAAAAAAGAAAAAGAAAAAAAGTGTTTTTCTTTGCATTGTGTGTTTAAATTTTATGCAATTTCAAAATGTCATATTTTTATTTGCAAGATGTTCATATTTGTGATGATTATGAGTTAGATGAAGCTTTAGATGAATTTTTGAAACCTAAATATACCAAACCTTCATTTTACCAAAAACTCATAAACATTGTTACTATGCCATTTCATTGTGATGAGAAAGATAAGTCGAATGATTCCTCTCAAGGGTACATTCCTATCAGCTCTTCCACTAAATCTAGTAACATGGTTGTTTTCAATGATCCCCTCTATGAAGAGATATCTCCTTTTGAATCAAAAGATAAACCTTTTAATAGATATGATCATGCTTTGTTCGATGATGCCCTTGATGACCTTGTGGCTCCTAAAAAATGCTCCCTTCATGAGGATCCTTTTGTGCAAGAAGATGACATTATCCCTACATTTCGTAGTGATGGCCTTTCCTTGTCCAACAAAATTCCCACTAGAGATGATGAATTAATGGTAAATGCTTACCCTTCTCCTAAAGTTGGTCTTACCCATAAGCATCCCTTAGAGAAAGAAGATGAAATAATAAGCAATTTCCTTAATTCTCTCTCCCCTATTGAACATATTTTGAGGAAAGAGGATGAGTTTAACACATCTATTGATGCTCTCCCTCCTAAGGATGAGGAATTAATAAACAATGTTATCTCCTCTCCCGAAATTGACAATACTTCAAACATTCCTTTCAACAACCTCACTATTTGGGATGAACCATTAGAAGAAGGTATAGATTATTCTCTACCCCTAGCCAAAGGGGATGAAATCAAGATTGGAAACTCCCTTGATAGTTGTAAAGCGGAAAATCGTGATCGAACCCTAGTTGCTCTCCCCTCTTCCAACTCCAAGGAGAGAGAAGGGAGGTTCACTAGGGTTGATGGTTTTCACTTAGGGGAGAGACTTTACATTCAAAAGAGGGGTTGAAACCCACAAGATCCAATCCCACGCAATGCAAGATTGGATGCTAAATGAGTTTCAAGGGTTATGACAACAAGGCTACCCTCTTTTGTAAAGAATGTTGATAGGAAGATTAAGCTAGGAATGCATAGAAAGTGAGAAAGATTCTCTTATAAACTGAGATAGGAATACAGTATGAAGCTGCGGACCTGGAATTAGCAGTAAAATGTCGATACGGCGCTGTCCTGCAAATTTGAGCAAAAGTTGTCGGGACGATGGTGCCCGGCGCCACGGTCCTCCGAAAAATCCGTGAAACGAAGGGGGATCTGTTCGTCTCTACACAAGGATTCCAGATCTTCAATTTCAGCCGCATACCTGCAACCTACACACAGAAAAGCGAAGACGATTGGGGGGTTAGGGATTAGGGGTTTTCCATTAGGTCAAACCTCGGTTTTGGAATTAACCAAGAAATGAGCAAGTGCTGTAAATGTAAATGACTGTAAAACAAGTACTAATACCTTGTTCTAAGGATGTTTGTATCCTTATGTGCGAAGGTTTAGATGTTGTTGTTTGTTGTATGTTTGTATGTTGTATGTAGCATGTAGTATGTAGTATGTGATCTCCTCTTCAATGGTTGAATCCTTGTCTTGAATGCAACACTTAGCCTTGAATGGAGACTTGAAATGATCAATTGCTTGAAGGAATGCTTGAATGCTTGAATGCTTGAGTATAGTTTCCACGCCTTTTCCATCATATCGAATGAAAGAGCAAAATGTAGTTTATATACTTGTCAATTAGGGCTGATAGACTGATTTTCCCGACCTTAGGCCGACCAGGAAAGTTTATTTTCCAAATTGCAAACAAAAAGACCCGAAGTCCAAAGGAGATCGGGCCCAAAATAGGACCTAGGGACCAGGGTGCTGGGCGCCATGGTCCTGGGGGACCAGGGCGCTGGGCGCTCTAGTCCCACCTCCTGGGACAGCAGGGTGCAAGGAGGTTCAGGCCAGGGTGCTTGAAAAATGCAATTTTCAGTGTCGTAATCAGGTTTCGGGGTCTCCATTCAGGTTGCGTGTTGCGTCGCCATCGTGAAGACCGAAATGCAGTCGAAATTGCAAGTGTCGCAATTTTAGGACGCTACATTTAGCCCCCACTTTAGCGGGAGTATGTATGCTCATACTTCCGGTAAAGTACAAGGAAACAACATTGAAAGACTTTCACCACGTCAAGGAGGCAAGATACAGCAAGCCCCCAGTGGACTAAGGATCTTACGACTTCGATTGACAAAGTAAAAGGGAAGATCACGAGGGAGAACCATGACTGTCAGTAGTAAGGTTCCCTCACTATGAGTCATGCAAAAGGAATACCGAAAATTTTCAAGGCAAAGCTAAGTTCGCCAAGAAATTTTCAAGTATCTTGAAAAGATATGAACGGGATGTATGCCCCCCTACGTTAAAGCGATCGCACACGCCTCACTGGGGGTGATTGCTTTAAGGTAGTGATACATATAAGAAATGAGAAAGGAAAGGAGCACGTTATCACAAGGATTTAGCCCCCAAGTGTGAGATAAACCCAAGGATAATAGACACAAAACACAAAGCATGAGGTGACTTCGCTTTCCTCAGGGTCAGTATGTTGTATGATAATTCATGTATATCATATGTATGTATGCATAATTGTTCTTCATTCCCCAATCAAGGAAGGTCACCTAGAAGAAGGGAACACATGTGTCTTTTGAGTCAACATGAGAGAGATCGAGAGATCTCAATGCTTTGCATCGTCCTCAAGTAGACAACACCAAGGACAACAAATAGAAGAATGAGAATAACATATAGAAGAAGTAACACAAGAGAGGAGGAGAGAATCTGTTATGCTAATGTAACTAGTCTAGCACGTCATCTACCCCCCGATCTTGCTGATCAATGTTTCGGGAAGGCAAGGAACACGCTAGAGGAGGAACATCCAACACAGCAGATGGAGCTATCACAAGATCCAAACAAGGGCTATGTTCATGTTCCAAGCCACGTTGTTCTTGTCTAGGAGCTAGGATAAGTGCTTTAGAAAATTCATTAGATAAATGGTTATCAATATCAACAAGTTCATATTCACTATCAGAAGCAAGAGAAGTAACATTTTCATCATGCATAACATTTTCATCTATATCATCATCAAGATTTATAAAAATAGGATCTTTAACTCGCACAGGATCAAGACCATCATGCATCTTATGTTTAGGAGATTTTGGCTCAATTCTCGGCTGAGGAGAAAATGGAATAATGCTTGTTGAAGGTGTTTTTGGAGATTGCAAAGTTTGAGAAGCAGCTGCTTGAGCCCTAAGACGACGCTTTCGTCGGCATTCACGTGCAGAACGATTTCGTCTAGTCTTAGTAGGAAGTGGAGAAAATTGAGGAGGAGGAATGTTCTCATCCTTATCACTTGGGTGTTTAGGTTGTGGTCTCTTAGGCTGGATAATAGGAGAAGAAGAAGGTCTCTTCTTTCTATAAAAAGAAGGAGGAGGGACTGCTCCATATAAAGGAGGAATTTTTGGTTTAGGAAGGAGACCAAGTCCATCATGACGAGGAGGGATAGGTCTACTTTTAGGAAGTTTATTAGGCATAGACATAATCACATCCATGGGAACGGGTTGGGAATCTTCTTGAGGAAAGACATTAGTTTTATCTTTCAAAGGAAGAACTTCCTTCTCAAGAACGATAGGAATATCAAGTTTAGGTGTTCTAGGTTCACTTAAAGATAGGATCATATCTGTTTTCCATTTTTGATAAGATTTGAAAAGATGATCACTTCGCGGAGGAAGAGATTGGAATTGTTTAGGCCAAAAGTAATCAAGAGGAAGTTCTTTCAGCTAGTTTAAAAAGACTATGATTGATAGTAACAACTTCACCATTATGGGGAAATTTCAAACACTTATGTATAGGAGAAGCAATAACTTTCATGGAAGATAGCCAAGGATAGCCAAGCTTCACACGAAATTGTTCGGAAGATGGAATAATAGCAAAGTTCACATCAAGGGATTTGTTATGGACCTCAATAGGCAATGTAATAGAACCAATTGCAGGAGAAGAAAATGCATCAAATAGTTTCACAATCACATCCGTTTTGTCATATATCACTTGATTCAATTGCAAAGTAAAAAGAAATTCTTCAGTAATAACATTAACCATGCACGAAGGATCAATAAGCACTCCACGGCAAGGTGTATTCTTGACTTTTGCAACTATGTATAAAGGACCATCAGGTGCCCTAATGGTTTCACTAGAATCAAATGTGATGGAAGGTTCTTTAGGATTTTCTTGCTGCTCTACAAAGTTAATCACATTCGGAGTCATAGACACAAGACCATCAGATGAGAGAGAGGAATCATTAGCCTCAATTGCATTAGAGGTATGAGAAGGTAATGGATCAGTAAAAATCTGAAGATTTTGGTTAGGAGGAGCTACAGATGTGTTGCCTTTATCATTCACTCCAGAAATAGAGATAGTATTATTATCAATCAAATCTTGAATTTTACCCTTTAAAGAAAAACATTTTTCAGTATCATGCCCAGGCTGACGATGAAATTGACAAAAGGATTTGTTATCAAAATAAGGTGAAGTAATCTTTGCAGGATCAATTTGTCTTATAGGAGGAAGAGTAAGCACATTTTGTTCCAATAACTTATTCATAATACTATACAATGATTCATTCAAAGGAGTATACTTTCTTTCTTTCTTGAAAAATTTAGAAATAGGAGGCACACCTGATGCTGCATTCACATTGTTGTTGATGATGTTTTCATTGAATTTGATGGAATCTCTGTTTGGTTTAAACTTCCCAAATGGTTGTTGACTGCTATCACCCTTATAACTCGGAGCCATAGGATGTGATTGTTCCATTTGACTCACAGTCAGTTGATAATTGTGAAGAGTTGCACACAACTATTGGAAAGAAGTAAACTCAGAAAACAGAAGTTTGTCTCGAATATCTTTTTGTAAATTAGAAATAAAGATTCTTTGAATATCATTGTCAGGCACTGGAAAAGAAATTTGAGCATACAAATGCTTATATCTACCAATGAAATCAGTCACTTTTTCTTTAACACCTTGTTTACAATGCATTAAATCAATCAAAGTAACTTTAGGACTTATATTGTTTTGAAATTGTTGAATGAAAGCATTTGCAAGTTGTTCGAAAGAAGTAATAGAATAAGAAGGCAACGAGCAATACCATTGTAGGGCTTTGTCTCTTAATGTTCTAGTAAACAGTTTTGCAAGCAACCTTTGGTCATAAGCAAAGTCGGTACATATTGTTTGAAAGGTCTTAACATGTGTTAGAGGATCTCCTTTACCATTATAAAGTTCCAAATGCAGGATTTCAACATGTTTAGGAGGGATAGCTCGAACAATGTCAAGAGAAAGTGGGCTCACAACATCAAATGTGGGCACACTAAACTTAGATTGGTTCATAGAGGCAATTTGTTGCTGTTAAGAAGAGACAGTTTGTGCAAGATTGTTAATGGTCACTTCAGTCGAAGAGTTCATATTAGACGTGTTAGATTGAGATGGAGGTGTTATGTTATTGAAAGAAGGTAAAGAGTAAGGTGGTGGGACTCTATGATAATTAGTCATAGGAGATGATTGGACAGGAGGAACACTACAAGGAGGAATGGAATGATTAAACGAATTGCCCCCTTGCATCATGTTCATTTGTGGAGATATAATAGGAACACTCATTGAAGGAATGAATGAAGAAATCGGATTGAATGAAGGAAGAGGGTTAATTGAAGAGGAAGGATTGCCCCCATGACTAGTGATCACAGGAGGAATGTCTTGTATAGAAGTGGTCATTATGTTTGATGTAAAGGCAGGTATGCTAGCAATAGAAGTCATCAAAGGAATAGAATGATTGACCTATGTAGGAGGTTGTGTATAACCTAAAGATTCGGCACAACTCTTCATAGGCATCACATTCGAGTTCACAATGTGTGAAATACCACGCAAAATATCAATTCCATTCTTATCACTTTGAAGCATACGTTTTAGACCCTCAATTAAAGGAAGAGCTTGACTATCGGGATACTCATGAGACATCCATTGGTGAAAATCATCAAATTGGTTATCCAATTTTGAAAGTTGTTCTTCAGAAACCTCATGGAGAGCTTCTTCATCATTAGGAGGATTAGAGGAATTACCCATGTCCTCGTTAAAAAGGCTATTCAAATTAGGTTCCATCTCCTCGGTAATTAAACCTCGGAAAGACTTAATTCTACGGCTTCGTTTAACGGGAATAGTGTAAGTAGGGCTTATTGTTGTAAAACTCATGCACTAGAGAGAGAGAGAGAAAGTTTTGAATTTAGAGGTAGCAATTTTCAGTAAAATCAGCCAATCTTCTGGATTTAAGCTGTTAAATGCAATCACGACAGTCTCCCGAAATTTCGAAAAAAATGTCCGGGACCGTGGCGCTCGGAGTGCAACACGGTCCTTGCAACTTTTTTCGAAATTTGCAGGGATGAAAGGTATGATGATTTTAAAGCTAATCTGAAAAAATTGAGTGATTTTACAATCTGTAGGTAGGCCAAATTAAAGTTGCAAATTCAAAATTGAACCCTATCAAGATTGTTGAAAAATGCAAAATTTTGAATTTTGAAAAAGAGAGGGAAACTGAAATTTTGAATTTTATGATTTTAGAGAGAATGTCAAAAGCAATGCAAGTTTTGAAATTTAAGAATTGACTCAATTTCACACAAAATTCAATTTTGAAAGCGGAAATTAAAGTTGTTGTAATTAAGCACTTAATTTCAAAAGTCACAAATTGTAAGAATTTGAATAAAGCACTGAAATTTCGAATGAATGCAAACACACTTTTCAGATTTAGGACAGTAGAACACAATTTTGACACAAAATTTCAATTTCAATGATTTTTGAATGTTTAGAAGCCTTAATCCAAGCAATCACAAGACCAACTTTGACTGTAATTTTGAAGGTGTTGAAATTGATAAAATCAGCCAAAATTCTGGATTTTAGCAGGAAAATACAGTAAGATCTCGCTCCCGAAATTTCAGAAAAAATGTTGGGGACGATGGCGCTCGGAGTGCACACGGTCCTCGCAACTTTTTTCCAAATTTTCAGGGATGAAAGATATTGTGATTTTATTGCGGAATCCAAAGTTACAGCTGATTTGGAGATGTTTTGATCAGTGAAATTGTCGGACAAAGGTTGAATCAAGAGGGTTTCAAAAATTAGGGTTTTGACACTTAACCACCTAATTTTCAAAATTAAAGCACAAATATGAATTGATAATTTGTAATAGAAGGACAGATCTGAAACAAGCATTAACAATTAAATATTTCACAAGTTTAATTACTAAAAAGAAAATTTAGGGTTTTTATGCAATTAACCTCTAAAATTTCGCAAAAGATCAAACATGGAAATGTAATCAAGGAATCAATTTTCAGATCTAAGCATGAATAATCAGAAAGGATGTTCACGTTGGGTTCACCAAAATGTAAAGCGGAAAATCGCGATCGAACCCTAGTTGCTCTCCCCTCTTCCAACTCCAAGGAGAGAGAAGGGAGGTTCACTAGGGTTGATGGTTTTCACTTAGGGGAGAGACTTTACATTCAAAAGAGGGGTTGAAACCCACAAGATCCAATCCCACGCAATGCAAGATTGGATGCTAAATGAGTTTCAAGGGTTATGACAACAAGGCTACCCTCTTTTGTAAAGAATGTTGATAGGAAGATTAAGCTAGGAATGCATAGAAAGTGAGAAAGATTCGCTTATAAACTGAGATAGGAATACAGTATGAAGCTGCGGACCTGGAATTAGCAGTAAAATGTTGATACGGCACTGTCCTGCAAATTTGAGCAAAAGTTGTCGGGACGATGGTGCCCGGCGCCACGGTCCTCCGAAAAATCCGTGAAACGAAGGGGGATCTGTTCGTCTCTACACAAGGATTCCAGATCTTCAATTTCAGCCGCATACCTGCAACCTACACACAGAAAAGCGAAGACGATTGGGGGGTTAGGGATTAGGGGTTTGCCATTAGGTCAAACCTCGGTTTTGGAATTAACCAAGAAATGAGCAAGTGCTGTAAATGTAAATGACTGTAAAACAAGTACTAATACCTTGTTCTAAGGATGTTTGTATCCTTATGTGCGAAGGTTTAGATGTTGTTGTTTGTTGTATGTTTGTATGTTGTATGTAGCATGTAGTATGTAGTATGTGATCTCCTCTTCAATGGTTGAATCCTTGTCTTGAATGCAACACTTAGCCTTGAATGGAGACTTGAAATGATCAATTGCTTGAAGGAATGCTTGAATGCTTGAATGCTTGAGTATAGTTTCCACGCCTTTTCCATCATATCGAATGAAAGAGGAAAATGTAGTTTATATACTTGTCAATTAGGGCTGATAGACTAATTTTCCCGACCTTAGGCCGACCAGGAAAGTTTATTTTCCAAATTGCAAACAAAAAGACCCAAAGTCCAAAGGAGACCGGGCCCAAAATAGGACCCAGGGACCAGGGCGCCACCTCCTGGGACAGCAGGGTGCAAGGAGGTTCAGGCCAGGGTGCTTGAAAAATGCAGTTTTCAGTGTCGTAATCAGGTTTCGGGGTCTCCATTCAAGTTGCGTGTTGCGTCGCCATCGTGAAGACCGAAATGCAGTCGAAATTGCAAGTGTCACAATTTTAGGACGCTACAATAGTTTCTCCCCTTCCTTGAATCTCAATTATTCTCCCTCTAAAAATAAAGCATCTCCCTCTCCTCAACTTGGTTCTACTCATAAGGAAACCCTAGTTCAAAGCAAAATGGTTAACATCTCTTTCAAAGATCTCCCTCTCAAAAGTGAGACTTTAGAGAGTAATGTTGATCCTTCTCCTAGAGAGTTTATTCCCCATGTAGATCCTTTGATGATAGAGGATGATATGACCTTTCCTAGTATTACTCTTCCTACTAGAACATCAATGCCTACCCCTTGTCTCTCTCCTAAAATTGATTTAATCTGTGATAAGATTTTAGTGCAAGAGAAGACTATCAATAATTCTTCCAACACTTTTGTTCATTCCTCTAAACCATCCTCAATCAATTTGATACATGTGAATGAAACACCTAACAAACCTCTCTTCACTGTCCAAGGTGCTTGTCCTTCTCAAAATTCTCAACCTTTAAATAAGCCTATCTTAGTGGTTCAAGGTGGTTATGCTAATGATTCTTTTTGCACTCCTAAGAAACCAGTTATTACTGTGCAAGGAGGTTATTCCTCTAAGAGCCCTTATGAGTATGCTAAGCAATTGACTAGAGAGAGTTATCATGCGGTTGCCCATACCTATAATACTAGAAACAATAGGCAACCTAATCCTCCTCCAGTTATCCCAACTTCACTTCCTCCTTCCCAACCTATTCTTCCTCAAGCTCCTCAGATTTCACAAGTTCTTGGTAAGGAATATGATCTCATAGAACAACTTAAAGCTACCCCTGCTAAGATATCCCTTTGGGATTTGATCCAAACTTCTTCCACTCATCATGGAATGTTACAAGATGCCTTGAAAGATTTGAATGTTCCTCCACCTAATACATCTAGTAATATAGTGTCTTTGGTTAACTCTGTGATGAATCCTAAAGCTCAAATTGTGTTTACTCAAGATGAGTTGCCTACTAGTGAAATTCAACATCAATATGATCCCTTGATGATTGTGGTTATCATAAATGACACTGCTATAAGACGAACACTGGTAGATAATGGCTCTGGCCTTAATGTGTGTAGCATTAATCTATTGCATAAGATGAATGTGGATACATCCCTTATTGAGCCTGACTCTCATCCCATTTGAGGCTTTGATAATGTGGCTAAGTCTTTGTTAGGTATTATCACCTTACCCATCACAGTGGGACCTGTTACTTTGCCTACTCCTATCCATGTTATGTCTGGAAATCTAACATACAACTTGTTATTAGGGAGACCTTGGATTCACGGTATGCAAGCTATCCCCTCTAAATTGCATAGACAAGTTAAATTTATTTATAACAATAAGACATATACCTTGATAGGTGATACTAATTTTCAAACTTGTTTGCAAACATCTACTTCCAAAGGGAGTTCTTCTAAACCTTCCTCTTCTAGTGATGACTCTTTGAACAAGATACCTATGGATGAATCCTCACCCTCTGATAATCAAAATTCTTTGGATGAGTCTAAAGCTCCTGAAGAAGATCCTTCTCGACTTGAATATACGCATAAAAAGGATTTTGATCCTGAGAAGGTTCTCGCAGATGACAATTGGGGATCTCTTGACTTTAATCCCACCTTTGTAGGTGAGTATAGGGTTCCTCCTAGAGAGTTTAAAGTTAAAAAGAAGGAAGAAACTAAAAATCAATCAATCTTACCTGAACCTATGAGCAATAATTTTGTGGCCGCTTCTCAAACTTCTTCTCCTCACACCTCTAATTATGAAGAGTTTGATTCTTTGTCTTATGAAAAACCACCTTCTCTTCCTGAAATGGTTGATTGTTATGGTCGTGGTTTTCACATTTTTGCTAAGCATGGGTATCATGGAAATGGTTGTGGTGCTCATGAACAAGGGATAAAAGTTCCTCTAGAGACTAATTTTCACAATTATGCCTTTGGACTCGGCTATAATCCCTGCAAACGTACCAAAGCATCTAAAAGACCATCTCTCAATGTGAATGCTATATTTAGTAGTGATGATGATCTCACTTCAACTAAATCATCTTCTACTTCTATCAACTCTCATTCCCCTCATAAGGAAATCTTGGCAATGAACAAATCTCTTTATGAATCCCCTCAAATTTCTAAATCCACTTATGAATCTTTATCTCCTATTCATCATAAAGTCCTTTCCTCTAGGGATAAGGCTCTAATAAATTACACTTATCCCTCTTCTAAGATTTCTTGTGACTTTTCTTCTTCAATTTTTATCATTTTATACATGTTTTTTATCTCACTTATAGTTGAGCATTTAGCATGTCATATTCAAATACCTCATTTAGTCTATCATGTCTTTAAATAACATTAATGGCTATTATGTTGCTCATCATTATGTGACATTGGTAGCTCATTTACTGGGGGCTCATTGTCATTCATGATGGTACAATTTCAAGTGCAATCATATTTTTTGAAGCAACATAATAGCCTAATTTTCTTGTTCCTATGGGGACAAGAGTGATTTCATACATCTCTTCTTTTGCTTATGTCCAAATCTCTCCCTAGAAGATTGTGTAAGTCCTTCTCATTGTCCTTATCCTTGGGAGGCAATGATCTTTCCTTATTTTTATCTAAGGATCCACTTTTTCCTATTTTGTGGATGGTGTGGACTTTATTACCTGATGTTATGCCTTGTACGCATTTGTTGTTGTTTGTTCAAGGATTCTCTCTTACAAGAGGTGTAAGTCCTTGACTACAACCTCTTTTGCACTTGGTAAAATACATCCATAATGAATTCACTCTCCTAATTGGGTTAAAAAGAGCGTCATCCTTCATTAAGAATCACTTTCACCTCGCAAAAGAAGGAAGTATTGCATTCTTATTCTCTTCTTTGTCTTATTCTAGAAGATGTTATATTTGTCTAGGACAATTCCTCTCGGGGATAGGTATCTTTTGTACAAATATCTCTTCTCCTCTAAGGATCTCCTTTACACATACTACAAGATATCCCTTTTCAACTATCTTATCCTTGCTTAAGGAGTGCAGAACTCTCTTGCTTGGATCTATGACATTGTTGCATTTTTAGGGTATCTTCTTGTGTGATGAAGGTAGGTATCCTTGTTCTACTTTTCTTATGACATAAACATTACACTTTTTGAGCAATGGGTCATTCTCGGAACCAGAGCACAAACTCTTAGAGAGAGATGTCTCCATTTTTCTTTTATGCAAGGTGATCATTCTCGGAACCAGAGCACAGACTCTTAGAGCGAGATGTCTCCATTTTTCTTTTATGCAAGGTGATTATTCTCGGAACCAGAGCACAGACTCTTAGAGCGAGATGTCACGCTTTTGTACTATACATATACAGGTTGTGGCATACTCGGGCATAGACTCCTATGAGGTGCTTCTAACCTCCCTTACACACACATGCACGAGGTTGAGTGGAACTAGCGGCATAAGGCTAGACTTTCTCACTCTCCTCCCTTACATGGATCACCTAGACAGACTCTAGGGGCTAGTTTTCCATGTCCTTTTTCACATGGATCACCTAGACAAGATCTAGGGGCGAGAAGTCCATGTTTTTCTCTTTCACTATTCTTCTCATGGATCACCAATGTGTGTATTCATGCTTTTCTCCTTTCTTTTCTTCTCTTTGCATTTTGTTTCCATTTACATCCTTCATCTTGTGTTAGAGAACTCTCAAAACCTCACACTCTTTGTTGTGTTGGAATTGAGATTTGGTCCTCTTTCTTACCAAATGATTCTCCATTAGTTTTTGATCTCATATCAAATCTTCTTGTGAGCATTCGTCATCAATATTCTTTAACAATTCGAAGTGGTAAACATGATACCCTGTTTCAACTCACTAAAATTAGCAAGCCGAAATAGGGGGGGCATATAGCTACCCTCGAATTTTCATCACCTTCCTTAGTAAGCATTAGGTGATTTTGTGATCTAACGTGTGTTTTGTAGGGTGCGGTTCCTAACTGTGTACTGCAGATACCACTGGGGGCTTCATCCGACAATTTATGGATATTTCCTTTTTCAAATAATGTTTACTTTTCTGTACTTTAGCTTGCATATGCACATAGTGTTCATATGACCGCTAAAGTGGGGGCTAAATGTAGTGTCGTAAATTGTACGCACTTGCTAGGGTGGTACAATTTCACACCTAGTTTAGCACCCGCCTTGGCGCATTTTGCATTTGCATTGCATTTCCCCTTTAGCACTTAATTAATCAAATTAATTAGGTCTAAGGTTCTATTTTAGCATCTCCCACATCATAAAGTTGGGCCCTTTCATTAAAGTGTGCCCTTTTCATTTTATTCCTCCTATACATCATTTAATCAAAAACCCTAATTAGGTCTTATTTTGAACTTGGGGGCTTGATTTTGGGGGTCAAAACATCTCGAAATCAGCTGTAACTTCGAGATTCGCTCTAAAATCATCATATCCAACGGCCCTGAAAATTTGGTGAAAAGTTGTCGGGACCATGGCGCCCGGCGTGCACATGGTCCCGGACATTTTTCCCGAATTTTTAGGAGCGTGATCCAATCATAAAATAAAGCTTAACCCCAAGAAATTGGCGGGATATTCAATCTCTAGGTCGGCCAAAAGTTGAAATTAAGACCTAGGGTTTCATATATAAGAGCTCTCTTTCTTCATTTGAAAGGAGGAGAACTTTGGCTTTCAAGGACCTTCTAGGCAGCAAAAGAGCAGATCTTTGAAGACTTCAATAACATTCAACATCCATCCATCAAGCATTCATCAATTTCATTCATTTAGGGCTTGGGAGACATTGAAAAACAATAGGAGATTACCGACTGAAGATTGGCTTGTACTCCTCCCTTGAGGGTTGGGTATGATTTCATGTTGTTTTCATGTCTTTGCATAAGCTTCAATATATCCTTTATTCATGCTTTAGATCACTTTGCATCTTGATTTAGAGCATTTACATTGTCATTTACAAGCAATTAGGGTTTACTTTCTAGGTTGCTCTAGTTTGCTTTCTTGCATTTAAGGACCTTGCACACACACTAGGTCTGCACACACAATACATTTTACAATACAACTTGGCTATTCGTGGAGGTGGAAATCACCGAAACGGGGGTTTGACTAAGGCAAAACCCTATATAGCCGCCCAAACACCTTTTCAGATATAAGTGCAGGTTTCGGGACTCGGACGACGCCGCAAGTTACAGATCCGGAAGAAGCAGACGGAGACAGAACTTCACACCAAGTTTCGGATTAAAAGACCAGGAAAGGGGTGTGGGGCACCCTGGTCCTTCCACGACAGGGGCGCTGGGCGCCCTGGTCCTCCTGACAGACAACATTTTCAGCATTTTTGACAGCTTTTTCCAGAGTGCAAAACAACAGTTTCTGGAGCAGTTTCAAGGGCAGAATCAGGACAGTGGAGCCCGCGCCCCCGTCCCGAACATTTTCAGTCAGATTTTAACTCCGGGTATGCATTTACATTCTTGTCTGGTCCTTGTGTTTATAGCTTTCCATTATTTAAGTTCAATTCTGCAAATCTGGTTATTAGTTCATACTTGCACTTTGGGGTTTGGGATTGAACTTGCATCATTTTATCTTTCAATTACAACAAAGGAATAGAAATCCTAATAGGTAGCCCGTGGCTCTCTCTTCCACAAAAAGAAGTAGCCAATTGTGTGATACCTCTAGGCTCTTTCGTATTCCACAAATGTGTGATTGAAGGTGAGATTAGGGCATGTTTGCTTAGTGTCACTTTTTCTCCTACACAATAACCACAGAGCTCCAAAAGACATAATAAATATTCAATTTAATAATGATAGGGGCGGCTTTATTATAAACACAGAGCAACAAGAGAATGTCAATATCCCAACCCCACCTTCTTCCCCAGTCTTGAGTAACAGTTCAGACAAAGTCGATAACAACAATGAAACTCCTGTTTATGATAATGAGGATCGAATCCAAGCAGAACTGAACAATGTTATAGAAAACTTAATGGGGAAACTAGTTGAAGAATTTGTTGAGGAGGTACTCATTGATACTCCGACAAATAGGGCAAATAATGTTATCATCTCCAATCCAGAATATGTTCAGACCCCCCTCAAAACCCCCTCATTAAACACCAACCCTACTAAGGTGGCTCAAGAGGAAAACATCACAATTTCTCCCACTTTGGAGGAATCCCCAGTTGTGGAAGGATTGAATGCTACTGAGGAAAGAGAATTCATTATTAATGAACTGATCAGTATGCAGGAAGGGGAAAATTGCATATTATTAGATAATATCTCAATCAACCCACAAAATAGAGGTATCCTCCAAATGGGAAGTGAGAAACTAACTCCAGATTGTGGCAAATCCATGAGCAACAAGAGAGGTTGAAAGTCTTTTTTAGACAAAAGAAAGATGGACGAGGATGCGGAGGGGCGGGCCAAAATCACAACCCTGCTAGGGAAAGAAAAATCTCCCCTTCCCCTCGTAAAGGAATAAACATACTAACATGGAATGTAAGGTATATGGGGGCCCCTAACAAACAAAGGTTAATTAAGCGAAGCATACTGAAATCTACTATGGACTTAGTTATGATACAAGAAACAAAATTGGGTAAGACTGATATGAACAATTTTAGTAGAAAATTCACCCAATGGCAGATAGAAATGGTGGAGTCTATAGGGGCATCGGGTGGACTGGGTATAATATGGAAAAAAAAAACACAAAACTGCATTCACATGTCATACCAAGATGCAAAATTGGATGGCTGGTAAAGTAAGAGCCCTTAGTCTAAATCTTGAGTTTATTATCATTAATGTATATGGCCCAATTCCAACAGATAAAAAGAGATTAGTTTGGCAGGAAATTGAACACTACTTAAACAATCAGGATGAGAAACACATCATCATAGGTGGTGACTTCAACACCATCTTGTACTCAACTGATAAAAGCGGTGGGATAAAAACTATAAGACAGCCACAAAGAGACTTCGCAAACTGGATAAATAACAATAACCTTCTAGAAATCAGGATTGAGACGAGTTTTCACACATAAAATAACAAAAGAAAAGGTTTTTCCAACATTGCAGAAACACTTGATAGATTTTTCCTCAAAGGAGACCTAACCGACTTGAAAACAGAATTAAAAACTACAGTATTGCCATGGTCAGGCTCTAATCATTACCCGGTGCTATTAGAACTTATGGGGGAAGCAAAGCAAACTGGGTGTCCCTTCAAGTTCAAAATGATGTGGTTTAGACATGAAGACTTCCTCCCCAACATACAGAAATGGTGGAAGGATAGTGTCTTTGAAGGATCTAAAATGTAATGTCTTGTCTCTAAGCTAAAAGAGATTAAACATAAGCTGCTAGATTGGAACAAAAAGAAATTCAAAAACATCTTCGAGGAGAAGTCAAGAATTGAGAAAGAGTTGGAAACAATAAATACTGTTGTGATGCAAAACGAGATAACCTGTGAAACATACGAGGCTGAAAAAATGCTTTTATGTGAATATGAAGGCATTCTGGCCAAAGAAGAGATATACTGGAAACAAAAATCTCAAGAGACATGGTTAGAAGATGGAGATAGAAACACAAAGTTTTTTCACAATAGTGTCAAAATGAAAAGGCCAGCAAATAAGATTACTCGAATCATCAATGATAGTGATCAGATCATTACGGATCAAAATTTGATCGCAAAAGATGCTACCTGTTGACGACTGTTTTGACACACCCGCCAACAGTCAGGTAGCCAATGTGAACACTCACCACCTCTCCTGAAAAGCAATGAATTTGGGAAAACTCACTACCCCAAGGTCTCTATAGCCGGTTCACGAAGGTGATGAGCAACCCAATGGTTGATGTGGTTGTACCTGTTAAGGGGTCTGCTGGTTGAAACTAAATCTTGCTCGTTGTGAATGGTTGAACTCCCTTTTTTTGTATTTTTATGATTTAGGATTCTCTGGAAAATAAACTGCGAAGAGTAAAAGGGAACAAGAAAATAACAATAAATCCAATACAATAACAACTTAATGAACTACTCAATTAGTTCCCTCCAATCTAAGAAATTATCAAATATTATCCAAGTTAGCATTCAACAATGGACCTCCAGCAAACCTGCAAAATCATCAATTTCACGGACCTATGGAAATAAAATCATCAACAATATGGCCTATCACAGTAATTCTCATACACCACTGACGTGGGTGATATAATTCATAAAGTAATAGACAAAAAGATCAAACCACGTTGCTAATTACAAATAATAGACGTTGCCAGATTACACAGAACAATTTTGGTAGAACATAGACGTAGATCAGGCAATCTACAAGCTGCTTCTTGTATTAATCTCAATGCATGTATAACAAAAATAACTCAAACTTCTTAACAACTTGCAAAATATTCTAAAATCTCTAAGTGGGCCACAAATCATCAATTTGGGACCCTTACAAATGAATCCAACTTCTCAATTTATAGAAGTTTCCTACCCTATTATCTAGGAAATAAACCTACCCTAAATTAAGAACTGAAACTAGGAGTCACAGTTAACTTGCAAGTTTTTGCCTTGACACTCCACTTAACAACTACGAAACAGGGACTGCATGAGCACTACGAAGACCATGCTGGGTGAGCCACGTGTTTGTAGTCATGCAGAATTTCTCTCAAAATTGGAACTTGAGTAGGAGCTGCAGCTGAAAATACAAGATTAAGGATTTATGAAAAATCTTTGCCATCTTTAGCAATTATGTGTTTATTCCTTATTTCTTGGCGAAAGCTCTATAATTATCAATCATGCATACAAATGCTTGAACGGGAGGATCAGCTACGTGCTTAATTATAAATTTATATTTCTTCAACACTTCATCTGCATGATTATTTCCTTTCTCTAGTTCGCCTATTGTCTTTGCCACCTTGTTGTTCCATTATCCCCATACTAGTTAGTCCTAATCCGAAGGCTCCAAGCATACTCTTTACAAAATTCTCATATAAAAAAATTTCTTTGAGAAGGGGGACTCAAATCTTTGCCATATCCTTCATATACTATCGAAGAATTTCAATCTTCAGCTCCAAAATGTATACATAGGACTGTAAGTTTTCATAACTGTCACCTCCTAAGAGGTCTTCCTCCATTACTGTCTCTTCCCCTAGCCGTAATACTTTATTCAAAACTCAGAATTGCTTATTGAAAATACTTAGCTTTTGTTCCCATTGCGTAGCACAAGAAGCTAAGGCTCCACCTGCCTGTACTGCCTTCTGGTATATCTTTATTGTATCCTACGTAAATAGTTTAATCTTAGCCGCATTTATTTGGGTCCATGACTTGGCTGCAGCGGCCACTCATCTCACCTCCACTAGTGCCTTCACTTCTCCTTCTGGCAACGATGAGGTTGAAGGTAGGTCATCAACTCTACAGGAATCTAGAGGTTTTCTCATTTCAACTAAGAGTTGCTTGTATTGTTCCACTTGTGCTTTGAGCTCTAGATTCAAAGTATGCTCCTTCTCTACACGCCCTATGATGACACTTGTGGCTAGTTCCAAAGTATCTAGCTCTCCCCACTTGGTTTGTTTACCCAAATTTATCTGGGATATTTGATACTAGGGAGAAGCTTGTCCCTCAGCTTGGGATGGAACTGCCACATTTACAATCACTTCACCAGAACTAGTTTTTGATAAATGAACGGATTTTAGCTTCTTAGCCTTTGGTGGCTCCTCGATGATTACTTGTTGTAGATTGACCTTGGGAAGCTCCACTTTTCTCTTTTTCTTCTCAAAGGAAAACTCAAGCCATTGCGATATATCTTCATCCTTGTCACCTTGATGTGATACTATATTTGCAGTTACAACATGGATGTCCACCTGCTCCTATGCTTCATCTCTTTCCTCTACCTCTGTTTCCCCTTGCCCGACTGCTATATCCTTGAGGAGGTCCTCTTGATCTTGAGGGGTTAGAACTAGTCTTTCATTCAATAGGTCTTCTGCCTCATCCCCTTCTTGCTTGCCTTTTAGCAGTCGTTGTTGCTCAAGATCCTCTTCCTCCTGATCTAAATCAGACTCGATGTTCCTAACTTTTACTTCTTCAGTGGTATACCTAAAGCCTTGCACTCCAGGCTGCCCTGCGGGTATATTGACTGGTGGTGGTACAGGGGCGTTGGTGCCTGGGTCTTGTGTGGCAGCTGCTGAGGTGGATATATCTTCTGTAATCTCTATTTCTTCTTCCTGCTCTTGGGTACCCTCTCCTATAGTCTGCCCTATAGTCGTCCTTGGTGGGCGAACTTTGGCAAGTGGTACCGCTCCCAATCCATCAGTCACTCCCAGGTCCGCTGCCTTCTTTAACAATTCAAACTCCTTCATCTTTTTTTGGAGTTTCTTCATTAAGTCCTCAGTAGTTTCTTGAGGTTTGTCCCCCTCATCTAGATCGGTGGACGTATTTTGCCTCGAGGCTGACCTTGTCTTCCAAGCATACTCCTTATGGCCCCTTGATTGAGGTACCCCTGAAGTGGACTCCTTTTGTTTCACCTTTGAGGCACTGGGCCTTACCCTCTAGCTTAACCATTGCTTGGTCCTATTGACGACCACTTGAGAAACTTTTTCAATATTTAGGTCTTCATTCATCGACCACTTCATTGGAGAGAGAGGTTTATTATCAATCTCTAGTCCTTTGTATGCCACATCAAGCAAGTCTCCATTATCTCTGAGGTGTTTGGGGATATTTGTTTCAATTTCAAAATCTCTGATCTGTGGCACAGACAACCGAATATAACTCTTTTCTCTAACTTCAAAACTATCCTGAAGGTTAGCCCAAAAATCCTCCAGTCTCAGCTTCTATCCCTCATATGCCTTAGGCATAGCTTGTTTGAGTTTCCCGTAGGGGTCATAGAACAACCTAGCATAATCATATTCCTTCAAGTTCAAATCCTGAAGCTTTGGCTCTACTAATTTTGCAACCTGTATTTTTGAGCATGCGAAATATCCAATTGATACTAAGAAATCTATACCTGTTTTATGTTTTGAAGACAAAAGAGACTAGAGGCCCAAAAGTTGCCTTACATACTCCAAGAAAATTACTCTATCAGTGTAGTATTGGGGTAGAAACATTGGGTTCCCTATGAATCTGCTAACCTTGATGTAGGTTGAGTGTGGGTTTTGGATGAACCAACATGCCCACTCTCGGATAATAGCCATGGCCTCCGGGCTAATCCGGTATCCTGTGTCCCCTGTTAATTTGATTATTATAGGAAAAATGAATGCATCATTAATTCTCTTGAAAGGAGCCTTTGCATTGGCTAGAGTGAGTTGGGAATAATACTCCCATACCTTCCTTTGTCCTTCCTCCTCTCCCAGTTGACCTTCTACCTGTAGCCCTGGAAACTTTCCAACTCTAGCAGCTACCCAGATGACATAATATGTGAAATAGAACTTTTGGGTCTGGTGAACCTCTTTCATTTGTTTGCAGATATTGTCGAAGAGGATTTGCGGCCAATCAAAATATTGTTTCCCTATTAAGATAGTGGTCATGAATTGGAACATCCATGGATGAATATGTTTACAATCTTGCTTGTCAAAGGCCTTGCTGAGCATAATGATTAAGTCTCTCTGGGGCTCTTTGAAATCTGCCCTTAAGATCTTTGTTGCCTTGAGACCTGTTTTTCTTTCTTCTTCCAACTAGTTCTTATTCATGTACCTTTTACTTGATGCCACCTTGTCATTCCATGCCTTTAAGGCCTCTTCTTTGGTTAAAAGGAGAATCTCTTCTCTGATTGGGATGCCAAAGACAAACCCCAGCATATCAGGAGACAAGTCTATAATCGTTTTCCCTTGTGCATCTATGCACTTTCTAGTATCTAGGTTATAAAATGGGGCAATTGTCATTATGAACTCAGGTGCTTGTACTGATTGCGAAAAGGTAGTGGCTTCCACCAGGCCTGATCTTTTGATTCTTTGGTGGAGGGCCTCCAAACTAGGTTTGTCTAATTGAGTCATGATATCCTCAAGTTCTATATGGCCAATTTTTGTATCTATAACCCATCTAATTTGATCATCCAGCTTCAAAGCGTAGACCTATCCCTGATAATGATACTTCATGGTGGTTGGGAGTCTATCAATTTCTTTGCCTCTTTTACTAGAGGATGAGTCCATCTAACCACTCAAATCTGCTAAAAGAGAACAAATTTTCAGTCCTTGATTATAATCATAAAAGTTCATTTGCTTCGGGACTTTGGGGTCCCAGGGTCTCGGGCTAGGTACATATGGTCTGAAACTTCGGGGTTTTGGGTTAGATATGCATAAGGCAGTCCGGCACTCCAGGGTTCCGAGTTGGTTATGTATGGATAAAGTAGTCCAAAATTTTGGGGTTCCGGGGTTGGGTATGTATGGATAAGGTGGTCCGAAACTTCGGGGTTCCGGGCTTGGGATATAACACTTGATTCCGGGATTCCGAGGTTGGATGACTGATAGAAAGTCATTTGCAAAAGGAATAATCCGAAACTTTGGGGTCATTTAAAATAACAGTTGATAAATCCCGGAACTCCCAAGTCCCGGGCTCAAGGAAAGCTGACTGCCCGAAACTCCAGGGGTTCGAGGTTCTAGGGTACATAAACTAGGACACGCGAGCAAACAAAAGGGATGGAAGAAAAATGAAAAGAAAGAAAACAAACAAATAGTCGGCAAGGAAGAAAAATCTAATCTATCAAACAACAAAAGGGGGCAAGAAAAATCACCAACCTGGTGAATCAAAATGCCCAAAACGCCAAAGAATACTTAGAAGTTCTGAGGTTCATGGCTTGGAAGCAAAGGAGAGGGAGTTTTAAATGCACAAATGAACTTTGAAAGTTCGTCATTCCTATTTACACCCTCTCTTAAACCTGTCTATAGGAAGGCTTTAAACAAGACCTCGGGACTTCGGGGTTCCAAGGTTCTAAGATTGACAAAAGAAAGAAAACTCCCAACTCCAGAACTCCGGGGGTTCAGGATTACTGGGCAAGAAAAGAAAAAGGCTCCACCTCGGGACTCTGGGACTTTGGAATTCCAAGGTAAGAGACACAAGACCTCGATATTCCGGGACTCCGGGACTCCGAAGTCCTGAGGCAAAAGACAATAAAACCAAAGAAAAGGGACTTCGAGAATCTAGAGCTCCGGAGTTCCAAGGTCAAAGACCAAAAAAGAACAAAGGGACCTCGGGAATCCAGAACTCCGAATCTCCGAGGTCAAAAACCAAAAGAACAAAGGGAAAAGCAAAGACAAGATAAAAATAGGGGACCCAAATTTTGACGCAAGGAGACTAATGGGGAAATAGATATGCAAGGCATAACAAATAGTGACTGTCTGGGAAAAATGACTATAGACAATTTAGAACTTTAGAATCTTTGATTAACCCAATGCCTAAGGCTATTATCATTCAAAAAGTTGTATAAGAGCAAAAGATGAGTGAACCAATAAACAAACAACCAAGTTGAGAACTGGACATGATTAACTCTTAAGTGTGTGTGCATGATTTATTACTCTATCATTTCAATAATGCAGATAATCAGAGGAAACTGGGCGCAAGCTACGTAGATGAAGTCATCAATCATGTTTCATGCAAGGTCATCCTGGGCATAGCTCTGCTACCAGTTAAGCGTCTATAGCCCCGACAGAGATACCTCTGGTTCCCGTCAAATAGTGCTCCATTGCCAGCTAGGCGTCCATAGCCCCGGTGGAGGTTACTTGAAACACCCATTCTAGTTGCTTAAGAGGATCATTTCTTTTCTCTCTCTCTTTTTTTTTTGTTTGAAAACATTATAGAATATAGAATGACTTATTTCTTCAATGACCTTTTAAGCAACTTTCAAACATTGAAGTTCGATAACTGGGTTGGGATCCACGGTGGATAACGTGAAACGCCCTAACTTCAGATTTTTCACTTGAAAACCAGTTTATCTAATATCTTAAAAAAAAATCTGATGTATCTTAATGTGACGTTAGTGCTGAGTTTATCAAGTTAACCTTTTCCAATTGAAAGTCAAAAACTCAAATCATATTTAAACAATTATATACCACTTTGAACGAGTATAGACAAAAGTTTCAAAATTAATCAAATGACAATGAAGTCGTAAATAGCACAGAGTCGAAGTCTCTCAGAATTTGGCAAGATGTTGTGCAAAGGATACCTTCCTTTTAGAATCTTTGAGAACAAAATATGTATATCCCGACTCAACAAACAAACAAAACGAACAAACAATCAAACAAAACAAAACGGAAACAAGCACGCAGTAAAACAAAAACATAGCAAACAAACAAAAACCCAAAGAAACAATGAAGCAAAACAAAAGAAATAACTAATCGAAGTAATGCTTGAGGAACTGACCATTGACGGGCAATGGTACAAGTTCTCCAGTCAAAGAGCTTAACCTAAAAGTGTTTTCACCTAAAATTTCAGCTATTTGGTAAGGACCTAACCATAATCTTTCAAACTTGTGGTGATCACCTTTCTTCTCCTTGGCCTTGTCCCATAACAGGACTAGGTCAAAGATCTGAAAAGCTTTCACCTTGGCCCTTTTATCAAACCATCGCTTAACAACGGCTTGGTTCTTGGAAAAGTGTTGTAGAGTATTAATCCTTTTTTCATCAAGTCTTAATAAATTTAAGAGGCGAACCTCTACCTGATCCTCAATGTCAAGTTCTTTCATTAATTGGAGGACCGGTATTTGCAAGTTGATTGGGAAGACAAGGGTCTGGCCGTAGACAAGGTAATATGGAGAAGTTCCCAAGGTGGCTTTTACTCTAGTTCGATCAGCCCATAAGGCATATCTCAATTGATTATGCCAATCCCTGGGGTTTTCTCAAGTAGCTTCTTAATGACATCTAGGATTTTCTTGTCGTAGATTCAGCTACTCCATTACCTTGCGGGTAGTAGTTGGATGAAAATTTTAATATCACTTTATATTCGTATGATCATTGCATCAACTGTGCAGAAGTAAAAGCAGGGCCATTGTCATATACCAGAGCGAACAACATACGAAACCTGGTGACGATGTGCTCTTCAATAAATGTCAAGACTACCTTAGTAGTAGCATTCTGGCATGCAAGGGCTTCTATCCACCGGGTGCAATAATCTGTCGCAGTAAGAATAAACTTATGTCCTGCAGATGAGTTAGGATTAATAACACCTATGAAATCCAATGCCCATTGAGCGAAAGGTCTTACCTTGAACACTGGTTGGAGAGGCACCACAGGATTTCTTTCTCTGGAGGTTGTAGTTTGGCATGTATGACAGTGATGAACATGCTCATGAGTATCCTTAAATATGTTAGGCCAATAATATCCAACCTTCAAGATTTGATGTGCAGTGGCATCCGTTGACCCATGACTTGTACCATATTTCCCGTGAAATTCCTCAATCATATTACGGGCTTCTTGATGATCAAGACACCGAAGGTAAATACCTTCATAATTCTTTCTATAAAGTGTCGAATCCTTGATTATATAATTGGCACTTTTGAGCCTTAATGCTCATCTTTGTGTGGTTGTCAACCCCTCAGGACACCTATTATTCAGCAATATAAATACCAAATTCGTGTACAAGGGGTTCTGAGTGAATGACTCCAATGTATACTGTTGGCACTGGATTTGAGGGATGTTAGTCGCCATGGCCTGAGACAATCCTTGGCCTCGAACCAACTTCATTGGATGTATCTCTAAATAAAATTCTCGCAATATTGCCCTCTATTTCCCTCAACGTTCTCCCAGCTTAGACTAGATAAGTAGTGACTTCACCGCTTGATCAAGGACAATCGCATAAATTGTACTCCTCAGGATGTAATACCTGAATTTCTTGACTTCTCTTACCAACGCAAAGGCTTGTTTTTCAAGAGCAAAATATCTAACCTCAACACTTTTGAAAGGAGAGCTCATAAATGCAATAGGTTTCTCGTCTCTCACTTGCCTCTGCGTCAAAACAGTCGCTCTTGAGTGTAGCGAAGCAATATAACATATGTAAAATGACAAAGTGTAATTAGGGCTAGTTAGCATGGGAGATTCAGCGATGGATTTCTTAATCTGGACAAAAGCCTCTTTTGCTTCAGTTGTCCATTCGAACTTAGCATCCTTCTTCATCATTTCATTCAATGGCTTGACTATCTCTGCAAACCCAGTAATAAACTTCTTGACAAAATTGATCTTCCCAAAGAAAGATCTCATCTCCTTTTTATTGTCAGGCATTTGTAACTTCAATAACGCTTCTACCTAATTCGGGTCTATAGATATCCCCCTCTCAAAGATTACGTGGCCAAGTAGCTTTCCTTCAACCACTCCAAATATACATTTCTTGGGGTTAAGGGAAATCCCATATCTCCGACATCTTTCCAATACCTTTTGGAGGTGGTCTAGGTGGTCTTCTCTAACCTTGGAAAATATCGCCAAGTCGTCCATATAGATAATAATGCATTTTCCAATTAGTTCCTTAAAATCCATATCCATCGCTCGTTGGAAGGTCGCTCCAACATTAATCAACCCGAATGGCATTCTTTTGTACGCATACGTTCTCCACTTCATCATAAATGTTGTCTTGATATGATCCTCATAGTTCACCAATATTTGGTTATATCTTGAATAACCATCTAAGAACGACATCATTTGCAAACCATTTACTATTTGTAGTACTTCATCCAAAGAAGGAAGTGGGTAATTATCTTTCTCGGAGGCTTTGTTGAGATTGCGAAAGTCCACACAAAATCGTATTTCTCCATTCTTTTTTCGTACTAGTACCAAATTAGCAACCCAAGTAGAATGTCATGCCAGAAAAATAATCTTGGCGGAGAGTAACTTTTGTACTTCCTCGAAAATCAAGGGTTCTATTAGTGAATTGACCGGTCATTGCTTTTGCCGAAATGACTTTATGTTAGATTTTAGGGGGATCACATGGGTGATAATCGTTGTATCGAATGTCTTTAAATCTTCATACCCCCATGTTATTACATCAATGAACTCTTTCAAGATTTGTATAAGTTTTTTCTCTTTCTTTTTGAGTGCAAATCTTCCCAATATAGACAATCCTCTCTTATCCTTCTAGACCAATATTATGGGGCTCGTACTTTCCGGCATCTGAATCCATTGTTAATCTCTCCTTTACTCTAGGGGCAGAATCAAAAAGTCTCTCTAAGGTGACCATCCATTTAGGAATAACATTAGTTGGTAAATCCAAAATATCAGCATTACTTACGACATTAAGATCATCTGGTTTATCTTCCTCATCAATAATTTTCTCTTCAAAAGCCCTTGAATTGGCAAGAAAGGCTAGAATTTGGGCATCATCCTGGAAGACTTGGAAGTGCTTGATATTATCAGGTACAGCGGGTATAGAGATTAATTCCATGGAGAACTTCTTCAAAGGGGATTGGCTTACTGGTTCTAATGTACTGGCAGCTACGGCCAATGCATCAGGTATTTCGTTTACTTTCCTGGGTACCAACTGAATGTCAAAAGCATCAAAATCCTCAATCAAATCCCACACTCTATTATGATACGCTGTTAACCTTTTATCGTGGCACGCATATTAGCTTCGCACTTGTTTAACCACCAGCTCAAAATCTCCTTGCATCTTCAAACACTTTGCCCCCTTCTTATGAGCAAAAAGTAATCCTCTAACTAAGGCCTCGTACTCCGTCATGTTATTAGTACAAGGGAATTGGAGTCAGTAAGAAGCTAAAAGGGTTTTCCCTTTTGGGTTGGTTAACTCTACGCCTACTCCACTGCCTTGCTTAGATCTTGATCCATCAAAATTTAAAAACCATATTTCATCTTTTGGTCTCTTTACATTTTTCACCTTAGGGTCAATAATCAGATTAGCTTCCGGAGATGATTGCTACTTCTCCGACTCGAGGTCTTCTGACAATTGAGATTGTTCAATTTCTAGTTGCATGATCACTTCAGTAGTGTTAAGAACAATTTGTTCCTCTTGAGCAAGAGAATGACGAACCTGTCCATGAGAGCGAGATCAAACTGGGCCGAAGGTCCTAAGTGTCGAGCCTCGTATGCATCCCATCAATTCAAAACTTGTTGTTGTTCCATTATCCCTATGCTAGTCAGTCCTAATCCAAAGGCTCCAAGCATACTCTTTACAAAATTCTCATATGACAAAATTTCCTTGAGAAGGGGGACTCGAATCTTTGCCATATCCTTCATATACTGCCGAAGCATTTCAATCTTCAGCTCCAAAATGTATACATGGGACTGTAAGTTTTCATAACTGTCACCTCCTAAGAGGTCTTCCTCCATTATTGTCTCTTCCCCTAGCTGTAATACTTTATTCAAACCTCAGAATTGCTTATTGAAAATACTTAGCTTCCATTCCCATTGCATAGCACAAGAAGCTAAGGCTCTGCCTGCCTATACTGCCTTTCGGTATATCTTCATTGCATCCTGCAGAAATAGTCTAATCTTAGCCGCATTTATTTGGGTCCATGACTTGGTCGCAACGGCCACTCGTCTCGCCTCCACTAGTGCCTTCACTTCTCCTTTTGGCAACAATGAGGTTGAAGGTAGGTCATCAGCTCTACAAGAATCCAGAGGTTTGCTCATTTCAACAAAGTGTTGCTTGTATTGTTCCACTTGTGCTTTGAGCTCTAGATTTGAAGTATACTCCTCTACACGCCCTCTGATGACACTCGTGGCTAGCTCCAAAGTATCTAGCTCTCCCCACTTGGTTTGTATACCCAAATTTATCTGGGATATTTGATAGTTGGGAGAAGCTTGTCCCTCGGCTTGGGATGGAACTGCCACATCTGCAGTCACTTCACCGGAACCAGTTTTTGATAAATGATGAACGGTTTTTTAGCTTCTTAGCCTTTAGTGGCTCCTCGGTGATTACTTGTTGTAGAGTGACCTTGGGAAGCTCCACTTTTCTCTTTTTTTTCTCAAAGGAAAACTCAAGCCATTGCAATATATCTTCATTCTTGTCACCTTGATGTGACACTATATCTGCAGTTACAACATGGACGTCCACTTGCTCCTCTGCTTCATCTCTTTCCTCTACCTCTATTTGCCTAGGATCTTGAGGTGAGGTAACTTGGCAGGCTATATTGGTTTGGAGAGCCTATTGCTTATGTAACTCTCCTAGTTTGCCACTGACATCTTCATTAAATGTCATCTCCACCTTGCCTGCCTCTATTTCCCCTTGCCCAACTTCTATATCCTTGAGGAGGTCCTCTTGATCTTGAGGGGTTAGAACTAATCATTCATTCAACAGGTCTTCTGCCTCATCCCCTTCTTGCTCTCCTTCTAGCGGTCATTGTCGCTCAAGATCCTCTTCCTCCTGATCTGAATCAGACTCGATGTTCCTAACTTTTACTTCTTCAGTGGTAGACCTAAAGCCTTGCACTCTAGGCTGCCTTGCAGGTATATTGATTGGTGGTGGTACAGGGGCATTGGTGCTTGGGTCTTGTGTGGCAGCTGCTGAGGTGGATATATCTTTTGTAATCTCTATTTCTTCTTCCTACTCTTGGGTGCCCTCTCCTGTAGTCTGCCCTATAGCCGTCCTTGGTGGGAGAACTTTGGCAAGTGGTACCTACATTGAGATTAATACAAGAAGCAGCTTGTAGATTGTATGATCTACGTCTATGTTCTACCAAAATTGTTCTGTGTAATCTGGTAACGTCTATTATTTGTAGTTAGCAATGTGGTTTGATATTTTTGTCTATTACTTTATGAATCATATCACGCATGCCAATGGTGTATGAGAATTACTGTGATAGGCCATATTGTTAATGATTTTATTTCCATAGGTCTGTGAAATTAATGATTTTGTAGGTTTGCTGGAGGTCTGTTGTTGAATGCTAACTTGATAATATCTGATAATTTCTTGGATTGTAGGGAACTAATTGAGTAGTTCATTAAGTTGTTATTGTATTGGATTTATTGTTATTTTCTTGTTCCCTTTTACTCTTTGCAGTTTATTTTCCAAAGAATCCTAAATCATAACAATACAAAAAAAAGGGAGTTCAACCATTCACAACCAATGAGATTTAGTTTCAACCAGCAGGGCCCTTAACGGGTACAACCACATCAACCATTAGGCTGCCCATCACCATCATGACCCGACTATAAAGACCCTTAGGTGGTGAGTGTTAACATTGGATACCTGACTATTGGCGGGTGTGTCAAAACAATCGTCAACAGAAACTGGCGCTAGAAGGAGGGCAATGAATTTGGGAAAACTCACTACCCAAGGGTTTCTATAGTCGGGTCACGATGGTGATGGGCAGCCCAATGGTTGATGTGGTTGTACCTGTGGGCTTGCTGGTTGTGAATGGTTGAACTCCCTTTTTTTTGTTTTTTTATGATTTAGGATTCTCTGGAAAATAAACTATGAAGAGTAAAAGGGAACAAGAAAATAACAATAAATCCAATACAATAACAACTTAATGAGCTACAAAATTAGTTCCTTGCAATCCAAGAAATTATCAAATATTATCCAAGTTAACATTCAACAACGGACCTCTAGAAAACCTGCAAAATCATCAATTTCACATACCTATGGAAATAAAATCATCAACAATATGGCCTATCACAGTAATTCTCATACACCATTGACGTGTGCGATATGATTCATAAAGTAATAGACAAAAATATCAAACCACATTGCTAACTACAAATAATAGATGTTGCCAGATTACACAGAACAATTTTGGTAGAACATAGACATAGATCAGGCAATCTACAAGCTTCTTCTTGTATTAATCTCAATGCATGTACAACAAAAATAACTCAAACTTCTTAACAATCTGCAAAATATTCTAAAATCTCTAACTGGACCACAAATCATCAATTTGGGACCCTTACAAATGAATCCAACTTCTTAATTTATAGAAGTTCTCTGCCCTATTATCTAGGAAATAAACCTACCCTAAATTAAGAATCGAAACTAGGAGTCACAGTTAACTTGCAAGTTTCTGCCTTGACACTCTACTTAACAGCTACGAAACGGGGACTGCATGAGCACTACGAAAACCATGCTAGGTGAGCCACGTTTTCGTACTCATGTAGAATTTCTCTCAAAATTGGAACTTGAGTAGGAGCTGCAGCTGAGAATACAAAATTAAGGATTTATGAAAAAACTTTGTCATCTTTAGCAATTATACGTTTATTCCTTATTTCTTGGTGAAAGCTCTATAATTATCAATTATGCATGCAACTACTTGAACAGGAGGATCAGCTACGTGCTTAACTCTAAATTTATATTTCTTCAACACTTCATCTGCATGATTCTTTCCTTTCTCTAGTTCGCCTTTTGTCTCTGCCACCTCTTGACACTGAGTGATCAAGCACGTGTACCTATCCATGAGGGCGATATCAAACTAGGCCGAAGGTCCTAAGTGTTGAACCTCGTATGCATCCCATCGATTCAAAACTTGTTGTTGTTCCATTATCCCTGTACTAGTCAGTCCTAATCTGAAGGCTCCAAGCATACTCTTTACAAAATTCTCATATAACAAAATTTCCTTGAGAAGGGGGACTCGAATCTTTGCCATATCCTTCATATACTGCCGAAGCATTTCAATCTTCAGCTCCAAAATGTATGTACATAGGAGTGTAAGTTTTCATAATTGTCACCTCCTAAGAGGTCTTCCTCCATTACTGTCTCTTCCCCTAGCCGTAATACTTTATTCAAAACTCGGAAATGCTTATTGAAAATACTTAGCTTCCGTTCCCATTGCATAACACAAAAAGCTAAGGCTCCTCCCGCCTGAAAGCCTTCTGGTATATCTTCATTGGATATTGCATAAATAGTCTAATCTTAGCTGCATTTATTTGGGTCCATGACTTGGCTGCAGCGGCCACTCGTCTCACCTCCACTAGTGCCTTAACTTCTCCTTCTAACAACGATGAGGTTGAAGGTAGGTCATCAACTCTATAGGAATCTAGAGGTTTTCTCATTTCAACTAAGAGCTACTTGTATTGTTCCACTTGTGATTTGAGCTCTAGACTTGAAGTATGCTCCTTCTCTACATGCGTTATGACGACACTAGTGGCTAGCTCCACTTGGTTTGGCTGGGATATTTGATACTTGGGAGAAGCTTGTCCCTCAGCTTGGGATGGAACTGCCACATCTGCAATCACTTCACTGGAACCAGTTTTTGATAAATGATGAACGATTTTTAGCTTCTTAGCCTTTGGTGGCTCCTCGGTGATTACTTGTTGCAGAGTGACCTTGGGAAGCTTCGCTTTTCTCTTTTTCTTCTCAAAGGAAAACTCAAGTCATTGCGGTATATCTTCATCCTTGTCACCTTGATGTGACACTATATTTGTAGTTACAATGTGGACGTCCACCTGCTCCTTTGCTTCATCTCTTTCCTCTGCCTCTATTTCCCCTTGCCCGACTGCTATATCCTTGAGGAGGTCCTCTTGATCTTGAGGGGTTAGAACTAGTATTTCATTCAATAGGTCTTCTGCCTCATCCCCTTCTTACTCGCCTTCTAGCGCTCATTGTTGCTCAAGATCCTCTTTCTCCTGATCTGAATCAGAATTGATGTTCCTTACTTTTACTTCTTTAGTGGTAGACTTGAAGTCGTGCACTCCAGGCTGTCCTGTAGGTATATTGACTAGTGGTGGTACAGGGGCGTTGGTGCCTGTGTCTTGTGTGGTAGCTGCTGAGGTGGATATATCTTCTGTAATCTCTATTTCTTCTTCCTGCTCTTGGGTACCCTCTCCTGCACTCTGCCTTATAGCCGTCCTTGGTGGGCGAACTTTGGCAAGTGGTACCGCTCCCAATCCATCGGTCACTCCCAGGTCCACTGCCTTCTTTAACAATTCAAACTCCCTCATATTTTCTTGGAGTTTTTTCATTAAGTCCTCAGTACTTTCTTGAGGTTTGTCCCCCTCATCTAGATCGGTGGACGTATTTTGCCTCAAGCCTAACCCTGTCTTTCGAGCATACTCCTTATGGCCCCTTGATTGAGGTACCCCTGAAGTGGACTCCTTTTGTTTCGCCTTTGAGGCATTGGGCCTTGCCCTTTGGCTTAACCATTGCTTGGTCCTATTGATGACCACTTGAGAAACTTTTTCAATATTTAGGTCTTCATTCACCGACCACTTCATTGGAGAGAGAGGTTTCTTATCAATCTCTAGTCCTTTTTATGCCTCATCGAGCAAGTCTCCATCGTCTCTAAGGTCTATGGGGAGATTTGTTTTAATTTCAAAATCTTTGATCTATGGCACGGACAACCGACTATAACTCTTTTCTCTAACTTCAAAACTATCCTGAAGGTTAGCCCAAAAATCTTCCAGTCTCGGCTTGTGTCCCTCATATGCCTTAGGCATAGCTTGTTTGAGTTTCCCGTAGGGGTCATAGAACTCCCTAGCATAATCATATTCCTTCAGGTTCAAATCCTGAAGCTCTAGCTCTGCTAATTTTGCAACCTATATTTTTGAGCATGCGAAATATCCAATTGATACTGAGAAATCAATACATGTTTTATGTTTTGAAGACAAAACAGACTGGAGGCCCAAAAGTTGCCTTACATACTCCAGCAAAATTACTCTATCATTGCAGTATCGGGGTAGTAACATTGGGTTCCCTGTGAATCCGCTAACCCTGATGTAGGTTGAGCGTGGGTTTTGGATGAACCAATATGCCCACTCTCGGATAATAGCCATGGCCTCCGGGCTAATCCGGTATCCTGCATCCCCTGTTAATTTGATTATTACTGGAAAAATGAACACATCATTAATTCTCTTGAAGTGAGCCTTTGCATTGGCTAGGGTGAGTTGGGAATAATACTCCCATACCTTCTTTTGTCCTTCCTCCTCTCCCAATTGACCTTCTACTTGTAGCCCTAGAAACTTTCCATCTCTAGCAGCTACCCAGATGACATAAGATGTGAAAAAGAACTTTTGGGTCTGGTAAACCTCTTTCATTTGTTTGCAGATATTGTCGAAGAGGATCTGAGACCAATCAAAATACTGCTTCCCTATTAAGATACTGGGCATAAGTTCGATGGAAATGTTTACAATCCGGCTTGCCAAAGGCCTTCCTGAGCATAATGATTAAGTCTCTGGGGCTCTTTGAAATCTTCCCTCAAGATCTCTATTGCCTTGAGACCTATTTTTCTTTCTTCTTCCAACCAATTCTTATTCATGTGCCTTTTACTTGATGCCACTTTGTCATTCCATGCCTTTAAGGCCTCTTCTTCGGTTAAAATGAAAATCTCTTCTCTGGTTGGGATGTCGAAGACAAACCCCAACATATCAGAAGACAAGTCTATAACCGTTTTCCCTTGTGCATCTATGCACTTTCTAGTATCTTGGTTGTAAAATGGGGCAATTGTCATTATGAACTCAGGTGCTTGTACTGATTGCGGAAAGGTAGTGGCTTCCACCAGGTCTAATCTTTTGATTCTCTGGTGGAGGGCCTCCAAACTAGGTTTGTCTAACTGAGTTATGATATCCTCAAGTTCTATATGGCCAATTTCTATATCTATATCATCTAACTTTGAAGCGTAGAATTGTCCCTGATTATGATACTTCATGGTGGTTGGGAGTCTATCAATTTCTTTGCCTCTTTTGCTAGAGGATGAGTCCATCTAACAACTTGAATATGCCAACAGAGAACATATTTTCAGTCCTTGATTATAATCATAAAAGTTCATTTGCTTCGGGACTTCGGGGTCCCGGGGTCTCGGGCTAGGTACATATGGTCTGAAACTCTGGGGTTCTAGGGTTTCGGGTTAGATATGCATAAGGCAGTCTGAAACTTTGGGGTTCCGGGTTGGGTATGTATGGATAAGGTGGTCTGGAACTCCGGGGTTCCGTGCTTGGGATATAACACTTGATTTCGAGACTCCGGGGTTCCGGGATGACTGATAGAAAGTTGTTCACAAAAGGAATAATCCAGAACTCTGAGGATCTAAGGTTTCAGGGTCGTTTAAAAGCACAATTGATAAATCCCAGAACTCTGGGGTTTCGGGCTCGAGAAAAGCCAACTGCCCGAAACTTCGAGGGTCCGAGGTTACGGGGTGCATAAACTAGGGCACACGAGCAAACAAAAGGGACAGAAGAAAAATGAAAAAGAAATCAAACAAACAAACACTCGACAAGGAATAAAAATCTAATCTATCAAACAACAAAAGGGGGCAAGAAAAATCACCAACCTGGTGAAGCAAAATGCCCAAAATGCCAAAGAAAACTTGGAAGTCCAAAGGTTCGCGGTTTGGAAGCAAAGGAGAAGGAGTTCTGAATGCACAAATGAACTTTGAAAGTTCATCATTCCTATTTATACCCTCTCTTAAACCTGTCCATATGAAGGCTTTAAATAAGATCTCGGGACTCCAGGGTCCCAAGGTTCCGAGCTTGACAAAAGAAAGAAAACACTCAACTCCGGAACTCTGGGGGTTCGGGGTTACTGGGAAAGCAAAGAAAAATGCTCCACCTTAGGACTCCGGTACTCTGCAGTTTCGAGGTAAGAGACACAAGACCTTGGGATTCTGGGACTCCGGAGTCCTAAGGAAAAAGATAAGAAAACCAAAGAAAAGGGACCTCGGAAATCCGAAGCTCCGGAGTTCTGAGGTCAAAGACCAAAAAAGAACAAAGGGACCTTGGGAATCTGGAACTCCAGAGTTCCGAGGTTAACAACCAAAAGAACAAAGGGAAAAGCAAAGACAAGATAAAAACAAGGGACCCAAATTTTGACGCAAGGAGACTAATGGGGAAATAGATATGCAAGGCATAACACTACCAAGTACTTTGAAAATATTCTCAATAACTGGGAGCACTCAGACCTCCCTAACAATAGAACCTTATTAAATAACATTCCCAAACTGATAATAGAGGGTGATAATCAAATGTTAAACTCCAAAATCACCCATGAAGAAGTCAAAATGGCTTGGGCACAATTTCAAGGAGACAAAGCCCTTGGACCGGATGGCTTCCCTGCTAGTTTTTTCCAGAAATGCTGGCACACCTTAGGGGACGAGGTTACTAATGCCTTGGAATCTGCCTGCAATGCAGGGAAGTTCCTAAAAGAGATCAATAATACCTTTTTGGCCTTAATTCCAAAGAAGGAGAATCCCTCAAAGTGGGAAGAATTCAGGCCCATTTCTTTATGCAACATGACTTATAAACTATTAGCTAAAGTCGTGGCCAATAAACCCAAAAAATTACTGCCTGCCATAATATCAGAAGAACAAACTGGCTTTGTACCCAATAGATCAATTTTGGATGGGATTATTATCATCCAGGAAGCCATCTAGTCCTGTCAGTTCCAAGGGCAACCTAATATGATGATAAAATTAGATATCAAAAAGGCTTATGACAAAGTGGATTGGTATTTCCTTTGTAGTTGCATGAAGGCCTTTGGCTTTAACAAACAATGGGTTAATTGGGTTTACTTCTGAATATCAAACCCTAGGTTCTCTATCTTACTAAATGGGAAACTAGAAGGCTTCTTTGGAGTATCTAGGGGGCTCAGATAGGGAGATCCCTTATCCCCATTATTATTTATCATTATGTCTGAAGCCTTAGGAAGAAGCCTGGATGCATCACGGAGAGATGGTAGAATGGCTGGGATTCAGATCACCAGAGGGGTAGATCCATGTACTCATCAACAATTTGTTGATGACACAATGATTCTAGGGAAAGGGCAGTTGAATGAAG